>NW_022634612.1:0-3377 GCF_010015895.1 Lontra canadensis
GCTGGTGCAACCACTCTGGAAAACAGCATGGAGGTTCCTCAAAATGTTGAAAATAGAGCTACCCTATGACCCAGCAATTGCACTGCTGGGTACTTACCCAAAAGATACAAATGTAGTGATCTGAAGGGGCACGTGCACCCGAATGTTTATAGTAACAATGTCTACAATAGTCAAACTATGGAAAGAACCTAGATGTCCATCAACAGATGAATGGATAAAGAAGATTTGGTATATATACACAATGGAATACTATGCAGCCATCAAAAGATGAAATCTTGCCATTTGCGACAACATGGATGGAACTAGAGGGTATCATGCTTAGCGAAATAAGTCAATCGGAGAAAGACAACTATCATATGATCTCCCTGATATGAGGGAGAGGAGATGCAACATGGGGGGTTAAGGGGGTTGGAGAAGAGTAAATGAAGCAAGATGGGATTGGGAGGGAGATAAACCATAAGTGACTCTTAATCTCAGAAAACAAACTGAGGGTTGCTGTGGGGAGGGGAGCTTGGAGGAGGGGTGGGGTTATGGACATTGGGGAGGGTATGTGCTATGGTGAGTCCTGTAAAGTGTGTAAACATGACAATTCACAGACCTGTACCCCTGGGGGGAAAAATATATGTTTATAAAAAATAAAATTTAAAAACAAACAAACAAAAAACAAACAAACAAAAAAAGAAAATGTAAAAGCAATAAACCTGAAAATAGAAAACCAGTAAAATGAATGAAACCAAATGCTAATTACTAAGATCAATATAATCACTAAGCTTTAGCAATATATCTTATGAAAAAAGAATGTAATAACAAGCAATATTATTAAGAAGGAAAAGGACATACCAGGAGGTCACCATAATATTAGTAGGTTAATGAGGGAATATTATAAACAACTTGATGTTCATAAATCCTAAAATCAATTAAAATGGTCAAAGTTCTTGAATGGCACAAGGTATTAAAGATTACTTAAGATGACATACATTACTAGAATCGTATGTTTTGATCTATGAAACATAATTCTATATTTATTTTGTTCATTATAGTATAATACTATATTTATTAAAGAAATTGAATTGTATGTTATTAACTTTCTATCACGGACAACCAAAAACTAAAAACAAGCAACAAAATCAATTTTAGGCCCCGATACGTCACTAGTGAATTTTACCAAGCAGCTGAAGATAACATCAACTGAATAGAATCCTTCAGAAAGTAGAGGGTAAATAACACTTCCCAGTGCACTTTTCAGCTCCAGGATTACCCTGACACAGAAACCAGACAAAGATATTCCTAGAAACAAAACTACACCCCAACATCCTTCATGAATAGAGACATAAAAATACTCAAAAATACTATGGGTAGAATCCAGAAATGTGTACCATATGAGGGCATTATCTCAAGAATGCAGGAATGCATTTTCACATATGAAAATAAATTTAATTAGCCATTTAATAAATTGAAGAAGAAAAACATATAGCCACTTCAATAGAAACAGTCAGTACCTCTGATATAATTCAATTCCTTTATGACATAAATAACTTCACAAACTAATGACAGAAGGAAACTTTCTCAACCTGATAATGAGCATCTGCAAAAGAAAAAAAAACAAAAACAAAAACAAAAACAAAGCAAAACAAAACTACAGCTAAATCACACTTTATAACAAATGAGTACTCCCCCATATATACACTCCCCCACCAAGGAGAGAAATGGGAACATCACATTCTGCTTCCAATCCACTGGCAGAGGTAAGATGCACCTCACAATAGTCTTTTCACCCTGCCCACCATGACATTGGTGTGAACATAAAGGTATCACCAGGCTTTCCACTGTCCTGCATCCTCCTCCAACCCAGTGGCAGGAACCTCCAAATATCCCTCTTTGCTGGAAAATCAAGAGGAGGGGACAGGGCTTCCCTCGCATAGCTCATAGGGGTGCCTTGGCCGGACCTACGTTCCTTTGTATTACCTTATGGAAACTCCTGCCAAAAGTCCTGAAGCATTGGGGGCGAGGTTTGGGCCAATGTCTGCAGCATTTGAAAATGCCATTCTCCTGGTGTTTCTGGAAGCCAGAGCCCCTGGAAGTAGGCAAGCAGCAAGAGAACACCATTCCTTATCAGATGTCTCCAGCCAAGTAACTCTGGTACTGGACTACAATAGAATGTGGGAGCCTGGTTATGGGGTTCCAAATTCTGTTGGGATCTGTGGTCAAGGAAGTGACTTCACTGGCTGAGATCACCTACCCAAGTCCACGCAGGATTATCACCTACACAAACAGTGCTCAGGGCTGCCATCTGCTCATCTCCTTTCTGCATGCAAGTCCATATCTTTACACAGGGACACCAATACACCTCTCTCCACAGGCCCCCAAAGAAGGGTTGATTGCAGCCATGGCCCCACATGGCTTCAAACACATCTCTCCCCTCTTACCTGTTTGTGACCCTGGATAAGTCATTATCCCTGTCAGGGGTGGTCTGCATCTTGTCTGTATAATACAGGTGATTCTAGCATGGACTTCCTGCAGATGTCCACAGGCATGTGTGGAGTAATATCTATGATATTGGATGGGTGGGATCACTTGTAGGAAATATCTCCAAGCACATTTCCCTCCTCCTCTCAATTTCTCTGAATCTGCTACTGGGCAAATAACACCCTATAGTCCCTAGTGTGTGTGTGTGTGTGTGTGTGTGTGTGTGTGTGTGTGTGTGTGTTGCATGCAGAGTGGCTCCTGTGGGCACATATATGTTCATCAGTGCTCACATTCTGGAGTCCCAGAAGGTGACAGTCCCATCTACAGATTGGTGGGCCATAGTTTCCCAAGATATTTGGTGTTCTAATTTTAAAAGGGAACCCTAAAGAAGGTATTGAAGACTTGGACCTTGATGGTCAGAATCCACCCCTACTACTATAGACTGCATATACTGTGCTGAGAGCTACTACCTCCTTTCCAATGGGTGTCATGTGGATAGGGGTCCATTCAGTGGGTTGCCATGACCTGGGCTCCTCCTCATACAAGATCTTGCTGGAATGCCTCCTGTCTATGATATCAATGCTCACCCTCACCCTGAAACCATCTACCTGTCTGTAGCCCCTGTCTTCAACACAACTTTTTCCAGAGCCCTCCAGTGAATGGCTAGGTGAATCCAGGGCCCCAACTTTGAGGACACTCAAAGAGAGCTAAGTTAATGCCTGCTTCAGTCTTTCTACCAATCTGTGATTCTGGGCAAGGCACTAACCCTGCAGGGGTCTTCACCTTCTCCTCTCAATGGTTTCCTGAAATCCCATATCCTATTTACATATTATTGTGTAACCTTGTGCCCTGGAATGTGGTATGGACTTAGTGATTCCTTCCATTTCACAGAACATGACAAAATGACCTAA
>NW_022634613.1:0-1195 GCF_010015895.1 Lontra canadensis
ATTTCCTTGTTGATCTTTTGCTTGGATGATCTGTCCATTTCAGTGAGAGGAGTGTTAAAGTCCCCTACTATTATTGTATTATTGTTGATGTGTTTCTTTGATTTTGTTATTAATTGGTTATATAGTTGGCTGCTCCCACATTAGGGGCATAGATATTTAAAATTGTTAGATCTTCTTGTTGGACAGATCCTTTGAGTATGATATAGTGTCCTTCCTCATCTCTTATTATAGTCTTTGGCTTAAAATCTAATTGATCTGATATAAGGATTGCCACTCCTGCTTTCTTCTGATGTCCATTAGCATGGTAAATTCTTTTCCACCCCCTCACTTTAAATCTGAAGGTGTCTTCGGGTTTCAAATGAGTTTCTTGTAGGCAACATATAGATGGGTTTTGTTTTTTTATCCATTCTGATACCCTGTGTCTTTTGATTAGGGCATTTAGCCCATTTACATTCAGGGTAACTATTGAGAGATATGAATTTAGTGCCATTGTATTGCCTGTAAGGTGACTGTTATTGTATATTATTTCTGTTCCTTTCTGATCTACTACTTTTAGGGTCTCTCTTTGCTTAGAGGACCCCTTTCAATATTTCCTGTAGAGCTGGTTTGGTGTTTGCAAATTCTTTCAGTTTTTGTTTGTCCTGGAAGCTTTTAATCTCTCCTTCTATTTTCAATGATAGCCTAGCTGGATATAGTATTCTTGGCTGCATGTTTTTCTCGTTTAGTACTCTGAATATATCATGCCAGCTCTTTCTGGCCTGCCAGGTCTCTGTGGATAAGTCTGCTGCCAATCTAATATTTTTACCATTGTATGTTACAGACCTCTTTTCCCGGGCTGCTTTCAAGATTTTCTCTTTGTCACTAAGACTTGTAAATTTGACTATTAGGTGACGGGGTGTGGACCTATTCTTATTGATTTTGAGGGGGGTTCTCTGAAACTCCTGGATTTTGATGCTTGTTCCCTTTTCCATATTGGGGAAATTCTCTTCAATAATTCTCTCCAATATACCTTCTGCTCCCCTCTCTCTTCTTCTTCTGGAATCCCAATTATTCTAATGTTGTTTCGTCTTATGGTGTCACTTATCTCTCAAATTCTGCCCTCGTGGTCCAGTAGCTGTTTGTCCCTCTTTTGCTCAGCTTCTTTGTTTTCTGTCATTTGGTCTTCTATATCGCTAATTCTTTCTTCTGCCTCATT
>NW_022634613.1:1295-3376 GCF_010015895.1 Lontra canadensis
TAATATCTTCCATGCCTTTTTTGAGCCCGGCTAGAACCTTGAGAATCGTCATTCTGAACTCTAGATCTGACATATTACCAATGTCTGTATTGATTAGGTCCCTAGTCTTTGGTACTGCCTCTTGTTCTTTTTTTTGTGGTGAATTTTTCCTCCTTGTCATTTTGTCCAGATAAGAGTATATGAAGGAACAAGTAAAATACTAAAAGCTTGGCAACAACCCCAGGAAAATATGCTTTAGCCAAATCAGAAGAGATCCCAAATCGTGAGGGGAGAGAAAGGGGATATAAGGAGGTTCAGAAAGAAAAAAAGAAAAAAAAAAAGATAAAAGAAAAAAGAAACAAATAAAAAAAGAAAACCAATAATGAAAAAATATAAAAAGGAAAAATATATATATATATATATATTAGATAAACTAGTTTAAAAACGTTAAAAAAGAAAAGGGTAAAAGTTAAAAAAATTTAGCAGAAGAAGAGAAAAAAAAATTGAAAAAGAAAAAAAAATTAAATTAACTGCAAGGCTAAAGAATCATGGGGAGAAAGCCATGAGTTCCGTGCTTTGCTTTCTCCTCCTCTGGAATTCCGCTGCTCTCCTTAGTATTGAACCTGCACTCCTCGTAAGTGAACTTGGTCCTGGCTGGGTTTCCTGTTGATGTTCTGGGGGAGGGGCCTGTTGTAGTGATTCTCAAGTGTCTTTGCCCCAGGCAGAATTGCACCGCCCTTACCAGGGGCCGGGCTGACTAATCCGCTCGGGTTCGCTTTCGGGAGCTTTTGTTCCCTGAGCGCTTTTCGTAGAGTTCCGGAGGACGGGAATGAAGATGGCGGCCTCCCAGTGTCCGGTCCGGAGGAGCCGAGAGTCTGGGGCCCCACTCCTCAGTGCGCCCTCAGAGAACAGCGCCCAATTGCTCCCATCACCCTGGCCTCCGGCCGCGCTCCGAGCTGACCGAGCCTGAGACCGGTTCAAGGTAAACCCGAGCTTAGAGCTGACTCCTCGGCTCTGTCTCTGTAGCCAGCTTCCCGGTTCTAATACCTGCAAGCTCTGCGACACTCAGACACCCCCGATCCTTCTGTGACCCTGAGGGACCTGAGGCCACGCTGACCCCGCATGCGCTTCACCCCGGTTAAGCCTCTGGAGCGATGTCCCTCAGCGGAACAGACTTTTAAAAGTCCTGATTTTGTGCTCCGTTGCTCCGCCGCTTGCCGGGAGCCATCGCCTCCCCCCGCGGTCTATCTTCCCGTCCCTTTGGATTCACTTCTCCGCCAGTCCTACCTTTCAGAAAGTGGTTGATTTTCTGTTTCTAGGATTGCTGTTCTTCTTCTCTTCGATCTCCCGTTGGATTTGTAGGTGTTTGCAATCATTAGATAAGCTATCTAGCTGATCTCCTGCTACCTGAAGTAGTCTCAGCTGCTACTTCTCCGCCATCTTGACTCCTCCTTAGACATGCTTTTTAAGCCCACCAGCCCCAGTTCCTTATGTGTGCCATGGGAACAACAGTTCTGATGATTAAATGAGGTAATGTGCGTGAAACATGGAGCACATTATATTGGGTATGGTGCTTGTATGCAATACATGCTGGTTGTTTTTATTACTGTATTGTTAACTGTTATTTTAAGTTTATGAATAGGACATGTGTCTTGCCCCCTATTCCCTCGTGAACTCTTCTCGAACTTTTTTTTTTTTCAGCGTAACAGTATTCATTGTTTTTGCACCACACCCAGTGCTCCATGCAATCCGTGCCCTCTCCAATACCCACCACCTGGTTCCCCCAACCTCCCACCCCCCGCCCCTTCAAAACCCTCAGATTGCTTTTCAGAGTCCATAGTCTCTCATTGTTCACCGCCCCCTCCAATTTCCCTCAACTCCCTTCTCCTCTCCATCTCCCTATGTCCTCCATGCTATTTGTTATGCTCCACAAATAAGAGAAACCATATGATACTTGACTCTCTCTGCTTGACTTATTTCACTCAGCATAATCTCTTCTAGTCCTGTCCATGTTGCTACAAAAGTTGGGTATTCATCCTTTCTGATGGAGGCATAATACTCCATAGTGTATATAGACCACATCTTCCTTATCCATTCGTCCA
>NW_022634614.1:0-3375 GCF_010015895.1 Lontra canadensis
TATATATATATATATATATATATATATATATATATATATATATATATTTAATTAGCCAACATCATACATCATTAGTTTTTGATGTAATGTTCAATGATTCATTATTTCCCTATAACACCTAGTTCTCATCACCATAGGTGTCCTCTTAATACCCGTCACCCAGTTACCTCTCCTTCCCTGCTTCTGTAACCATCAGTTTGTTTCCCAGAGTCCAGGGTCTCTCAGGTTTTGTCTCCCTCTCTGATTTTTTTCCCATCCAGTTTTCCCTCCCTTCCTCTCTAGTCCTCCATGCTATTCCTTATGTTCTATATATGAGTGAAACCATCTGATAATTTTCTGTCTCTGCTTGACTTTTTTCACTTACCTTGCTTGGATTTTAATTAGAAGTGAATTTAAAGTGTAAACAAATTTGGGAAGAATTGAAATATATTATAAATATTATATATTTTATATAATATAATATATAATATATTATATTGTATATTATATTAATATTAATACTATTAATATAATATAAATATTTTAAATATTATATATAATATCAATATTAATAAATTAATAACAACCAATAATAATTAATATTGATATAAATATTATATATCATGTTAATATTGATGTTGATATTAATGGTTAATTGATATTGATATAATATATCATATTATACAAATATTGTATGGTATAAATATTGTAAATATTATAAATATTATATTTATATTATTATATTATAAATATATATTAATATATAAATATATATTAATATATTATTATATTATGAATATTATAAATAACAATTTGACTCAATTTATGAGCACAGTACATTTCTCCATTTATCTATGTCTTTGATTTCAATGTTTTCAGTGTTTTAGTATATTCATCTTAAATACATTGGGAAAGTGTATTTAAATGTGAACAATACTTCAAAATATTTGCTACAATTTTACTTGGTAATTACTACTTCATTTTCTAATTGCAGTTACTTCAATGTGAAAGAAGATTGATATTTTTCATATTGTTATTATACCTCATTATATCGTACTTTATTTATTGGCACTAGTGTTTTTTCTTGTAGACTTTTTAAGCTTTTTCTCTGTAGAACAACATGTTGTATATGAGCAGAGTCAATCTTTCTTTCTTTCTTCTTTCTTTCTTTCTTTTTCTTTCTTTCTTTCTTTCTTTCCTTCTTTTCTTCTTTCTTTCTAGTACTGTCTAGGACCACCACTGTGATGTTGATTAGGAACAGTGAGAGAAGAACACTTGCTTTGATTCTGATATAAGAGGGAAAGCATTTACTTATTTGTTATGAAGTGTGATTTAGCCATACTTTTCTTGTAGTTTTGTTTTGTTTTTGTTTTTGTTTTTTCTTTTGCAGATGCTCATTATCAGGTTGAGAAAGTTTCCATCTATCATTAGTTTGTGAAGGTATTTATGTATAAAGGAGTTGTTGAATTATATCAGAGGTATTGACTCTTTTATTGAAGTGGCTATATGTTTTTCTTCTTCCGTTTATTAAATGGCCCATTACATTGATTTGTTTTCATATGTGAAAATACATTCCTGTATTCGTGAGATAATGCCCTTATGTGTTATACATTTCTAGATTCTACCTGTAGTATTTTTGAGTATTTTTATGTCTCTATTCATGAAGGATGTTTGTGTGTAGTTTTTGCTTCTTGGAATATCTTTGTCTGGTTTCTGTGTCAGTGTAATCCTGGAGCTGAAAAGTGCACTCAGAAGTGTTATTTACCTTCTGCTTTCTGGAGGGTTCTATTCTGTTGATGTTAACTTCAGCTGCTTGGTAAAATTCACTAGTGACACATCTGGGCCTGAAATTGTTTTTGTTGCTTGTTTTTGTTTTTTGTTTGTCAGTAGTAGAAAGTCAGTAACTTACAATTAAATTTCTTTAATAAACAGTATATTATAATGAACATAATAAATATAGATTTATATTCTATATATTGAAACATGATTCTAGTAATATATGTCATCTTAAGTAATCTTTAGTACCTTGTGTCATTCAAGAACTTTGTCCATTTTATCTAGATTTTAGGTTTTATGAACATCAAGTTTTTTTTTATAATATTCCCTCATTAACCTACTAATATTAGGGTGACCTCCTGGTATGTCATTTTCTTTCTCGCTAATATTGTTCATTTTTACATTCTTTTTTCATAAGACATATTGTTAAAGCTTAGTGATTATATTGATCTTAGTAATAAGCATTTGGTTTCATTCATTGTATTGGTTGTTTCTCTTTTCAAGTTTACTGCTTCTACTTTTGCTTTATTACACCTTCCTTTTGTTTGACCCGAGTTTCAGTTGCTCTTCTCATTCTAGTTTCTTAAGATGAAAATTAATATCACTTTGAGACACATTCTAATACCAACATTTAATAGTATTACGTTTCTGTTCATAAGCAACATCACACAGATTTTGGTATGTTATATTTATTTTCTTTTTTAAGGGTTTGCTTATTTATTTGCAAGAAAGAGAAAGAGGGAAAGAAAGAGAGATCATGAACAGGAGAGAGAGGCAAAATAAGAGGGAGAAGCAGGCTCCTGGCTGAGTAGGGAGCCCAACACAGGGCATAAGACCAGGACCCTGGGATCATGACCTGAGCTGAAGGTACCTGCTTAACCAACTGAGGCACACAGATGTACCACATTACTTTTATTTCCAAGAAAATATTAAAAACATTTTATAATTCTCCTTGTGACCTCTACTTCAACACATTGGTTATTTAGAAGCGTGCTGTTTAGTTCCAGATCTACTGAGGAGCTGAGGACAGATACTGTTGTTCTTTGACATCAGGTTTTTATATTTATATCATTTTCACCTTTTTCCCCCTATAATTTCTAATACTCTGTGAAGCCTCCATATGTTCATTCTTGATATCGATCTCTCCTGCTTTAACATGTAATATATTAATCATAATTATTTTTGAATTCTCTACCTGATAGTTCGTGTATCTGGTCATATCTGAGTCCTTTCCTATTGTTTGATTTGCCTCTTGACAATGGGTTGGTTTCTTTCTTTCTTCTTCTTTCTTTCTTTCTTTCTTTTCCTACCTTCCTTCCTTCCTTCCTTCCTTCCTTCCTTCCTTCCTTCCTTCTTTCCATTAACGTGTCCTGTGTCTTACTGAAGGACCATTACAAAGGAATTGGCTGTAATGCACCTAACTCAACAATTCCACTAGTGTAGAGCTGGATACCCAGGACATATTTGGTAAGGAAGTTTTACAAGCAATTATGTTAGTTGTTTTTGCCTTGGGAAAGAGATAACTATTGGGGCAAAGAATAGACTAACCAAAGTTTGAAAGGAAAGACTGGGCTTTGAGATGCTTTGGGCCATAAGGCTTTGATAAGCTCTGACATATTC
>NW_022634615.1:0-3373 GCF_010015895.1 Lontra canadensis
TATATATATATATATATATATATATATATATATATATATATATATATTTAATTAGCCAACATCATACATCATTAGTTTTTGATGTAATGTTCAATGATTCATTATTTCCCTATAACACCTAGTTCTCATCACCATAGGTGTCCTCTTAATACCCGTCACCCAGTTACCTCTCCTTCCCTGCTTCTGTAACCATCAGTTTGTTTCCCAGAGTCCAGGGTCTCTCAGGTTTTGTCTCCCTCTCTGATTTTTTTCCCATCCAGTTTTCCCTCCCTTCCTCTCTAGTCCTCCATGCTATTCCTTATGTTCTATATATGAGTGAAACCATCTGATAATTTTCTGTCTCTGCTTGACTTTTTTCACTTACCTTGCTTGGATTTTAATTAGAAGTGAATTTAAAGTGTAAACAAATTTGGGAAGAATTGAAATATATTATAAATATTATATATTTTATATAATATAATATATAATATATTATATTGTATATTATATTAATATTAATACTATTAATATAATATAAATATTTTAAATATTATATATAATATCAATATTAATAAATTAATAACAACCAATAATAATTAATATTGATATAAATATTATATATCATGTTAATATTGATGTTGATATTAATGGTTAATTGATATTGATATAATATATCATATTATACAAATATTGTATGGTATAAATATTGTAAATATTATAAATATTATATTTATATTATTATATTATAAATATATATTAATATATAAATATATATTAATATATTATTATATTATGAATATTATAAATAACAATTTGACTCAATTTATGAGCACAGTACATTTCTCCATTTATCTATGTCTTTGATTTCAATGTTTTCAGTGTTTTAGTATATTCATCTTAAATACATTGGGAAAGTGTATTTAAATGTGAACAATACTTCAAAATATTTGCTACAATTTTACTTGGTAATTACTACTTCATTTTCTAATTGCAGTTACTTCAATGTGAAAGAAGATTGATATTTTTCATATTGTTATTATACCTCATTATATCGTACTTTATTTATTGGCACTAGTGTTTTTTCTTGTAGACTTTTTAAGCTTTTTCTCTGTAGAACAACATGTTGTATATGAGCAGAGTCAATCTTTCTTTCTTTCTTCTTTCTTTCTTTCTTTTTCTTTCTTTCTTTCTTTCTTTCCTTCTTTTCTTCTTTCTTTCTAGTACTGTCTAGGACCACCACTGTGATGTTGATTAGGAACAGTGAGAGAAGAACACTTGCTTTGATTCTGATATAAGAGGGAAAGCATTTACTTATTTGTTATGAAGTGTGATTTAGCCATACTTTTCTTGTAGTTTTGTTTTGTTTTTGTTTTTGTTTTTTCTTTTGCAGATGCTCATTATCAGGTTGAGAAAGTTTCCATCTATCATTAGTTTGTGAAGGTATTTATGTATAAAGGAGTTGTTGAATTATATCAGAGGTATTGACTCTTTTATTGAAGTGGCTATATGTTTTTCTTCTTCCGTTTATTAAATGGCCCATTACATTGATTTGTTTTCATATGTGAAAATACATTCCTGTATTCGTGAGATAATGCCCTTATGTGTTATACATTTCTAGATTCTACCTGTAGTATTTTTTGAGTATTTTTATGTCTCTATTCATGAAGGATGTTTGTGTGTAGTTTTTGCTTCTTGGAATATCTTTGTCTGGTTTCTGTGTCAGTGTAATCCTGGAGCTGAAAAGTGCACTCAGAAGTGTTATTTACCTTCTGCTTTCTGGAGGGTTCTATTCTGTTGATGTTAACTTCAGCTGCTTGGTAAAATTCACTAGTGACACATCTGGGCCTGAAATTGTTTTTGTTGCTTGTTTTTGTTTTTTTGTTTGTCAGTAGTAGAAAGTCAGTAACTTACAATTAAATTTCTTTAATAAACAGTATATTATAATGAACATAATAAATATAGATTTATATTCTATATATTGAAACATGATTCTAGTAATATATGTCATCTTAAGTAATCTTTAGTACCTTGTGTCATTCAAGAACTTTGTCCATTTTATCTAGATTTTAGGTTTTATGAACATCAAGTTTTTTTTTTATAATATTCCCTCATTAACCTACTAATATTAGGGTGACCTCCTGGTATGTCATTTTCTTTCTCGCTAATATTGTTCATTTTTACATTCTTTTTTCATAAGACATATTGTTAAAGCTTAGTGATTATATTGATCTTAGTAATAAGCATTTGGTTTCATTCA
Organism: Lontra canadensis; assembly: GCF_010015895.1. Classification (NCBI taxonomy): domain Eukaryota; kingdom Metazoa; phylum Chordata; class Mammalia; order Carnivora; family Mustelidae; genus Lontra; species Lontra canadensis. The sequence continues at coordinate 2,237 of NW_022634615.1, forward strand.
TTGTATTGGTTGTTTCTCTTTTCAAGTTTACTGCTTCTACTTTTGCTTTATTACACCTTCCTTTTGTTTGACCCGAGTTTCAGTTGCTCTTCTCATTCTAGTTTCTTAAGATGAAAATTAATATCACTTTGAGACACATTCTAATACCAACATTTAATAGTATTACGTTTCTGTTCATAAGCAACATCACACAGATTTTGGTATGTTATATTTATTTTCTTTTTTAAGGGTTTGCTTATTTATTTGCAAGAAAGAGAAAGAGGGAAAGAAAGAGAGATCATGAACAGGAGAGAGAGGCAAAATAAGAGGGAGAAGCAGGCTCCTGGCTGAGTAGGGAGCCCAACACAGGGCATAAGACCAGGACCCTGGGATCATGACCTGAGCTGAAGGTACCTGCTTAACCAACTGAGGCACACAGATGTACCACATTACTTTTATTTCCAAGAAAATATTAAAAACATTTTATAATTCTCCTTGTGACCTCTACTTCAACACATTGGTTATTTAGAAGCGTGCTGTTTAGTTCCAGATCTACTGAGGAGCTGAGGACAGATACTGTTGTTCTTTGACATCAGGTTTTTATATTTATATCATTTTCACCTTTTTCCCCCTATAATTTCTAATACTCTGTGAAGCCTCCATATGTTCATTCTTGATATCGATCTCTCCTGCTTTAACATGTAATATATTAATCATAATTATTTTTGAATTCTCTACCTGATAGTTCGTGTATCTGGTCATATCTGAGTCCTTTCCTATTGTTTGATTTGCCTCTTGACAATGGGTTGGTTTCTTTCTTTCTTCTTCTTTCTTTCTTTCTTTTCCTACCTTCCTTCCTTCCTTCCTTCCTTCCTTCCTTCCTTCCTTCCTTCTTTCCATTAACGTGTCCTGTGTCTTACTGAAGGACCATTACAAAGGAATTGGCTGTAATGCACCTAACTCAACAATTCCACTAGTGTAGAGCTGGATACCCAGGACATATTTGGTAAGGAAGTTTTACAAGCAATTATGTTAGTTGTTTTTGCCTTGGGAAAGAGATAACTATTGGGGCAAAGAATAGACTAACCAAAGTTTGAAAGGAAAGACTGGGTTTGAGATGCTTTGGGCCATAAGGCTTTGATAAGCTCTGACATATTC
>NW_022634616.1:0-3372 GCF_010015895.1 Lontra canadensis
TGCTGCCCTGTTGGAACCCCAGACGAGCCTCCTGGTCCCTTCCTCCACAAGGAGACACCCTCTACCCCCTGACGTCTCCAGCCTGCTTCTTGGACCTCCCGTTCCCCTTTCTGACCCCATCCTTCACTTTTCCCATTCCTGCCATTAGATAGAGTACCCTGAACTACTTACTATTCTGTCATTTACATGTTTTGGGTCACGTCTGCTGGGAAGCGATACCTTCTATCATCTACCCTGATGGAGAATCCCTTGTCGCCTTGCCTGACTTCGAGGTCCCCTCAGTGTCATGGGGCTAGTGTCCTGGGCAAGGTCCTCATGAAGCCGGCTCAGGGTTGCAGAGAAGGCCTGACCCAGGCACTGCTATTTCTGTGCAAGGACTGCTCATGGCTCCTCAGTCACATCAGATGGCCTGGGGGCACACCCCGAAGACACATGCTAGTCCAGTGTTGTCCTGGCGAGTCTCCATGGAACAGCCATTGCACCCAATGGGGGAACTCCATAGGAGCGGGGACGATGGGAGTCAGGACTCCTGAGATAGAATCCATCTTGGAGACTGTCCAGAACTTCCTAGGAGTTCACTCCATCATCTTGCATGAATCAATTCATCTAAAACCATTTCCTCCTTTTAGAAAGCATGAGCCTCAAGCCCCGATGCAGGGACTCTCCTAGGTCATACTGGCAATCAGCGAAAGAGCCAGACTAAGATGAGAAATGGCCTCCAGCACTATCCCCAGAGTGGCTTTAGCTAGAGCTGCAACCACCCATCAATCTTTTCTGGTCTCCCAGACTTTCCTGGGACTCTTCCTGGGACATATTCTGGGAACGAAGATCATGTCAGAGCCCCAGAAACCTCTGACACTTGTTATAATGAGACTCTGGGATGTCAAAGGTGTCCCAAGCCACAGGCCATCTCAGAGTTTGTCTACAAAGACATGGTTGGTGGGAAACCCACATGCTGACAGACAGTGGAGGAAGATGGAAAACACTAGGCTTCTCCATCACGATGGCATGAGGGGCGTAGGCCAGGCCCATGCCAGTGCCACAGAGGGCCCAGGAAGCCAGGTGCTCCATAGCATTGCTGAGGGCTGAATCACACTTGTCCTGAAGCCCACACATGCCAGATCCTCCACTAACTCAGGAGAACCCCAAATGTGCTCATGGTCTTGGCCTGAACAAGACGAGCACCTGTGTGGTATAGAACCCGCAAGATAGACCACCAGGCAATGGGGACTGACTCAGCCAAACAATACCTATATGGGATTCAACCACAGACAAACGTGTTGTGGGAAGCTTGAGGCAGACAGGGAAATGGGGTGGGGGAGGGAGGGAATTCCTGAAGCGTTCATTGTTGGCCAATCTCACTATCATCTTTTTGTCCTTTCACAGGCAGGGGCCAGGTCAGGCAGAATAGAGCCCAGTGTCTTCCCACTCTGCCACTGGAAAAGAAGAGCCCTCTCCCCCTTTATCCAGCATCTTGCAGATCTGGGGTGGGGGAAACTGCCACCCGTGGGTCAAATGGACCTCCCCCCAGATTCTCGCCATCCAGTGTGTCTGGAACATTAGTTATGGACGTTCTGTGGCTGCTCTCAAGCCACAAGGCAAAAGTGGAGTCATTGCCAGAGACACCACATGGACTGCAACATTTCACAGAAGATCTTTACAGAAGATTTTCCAGAAAAGTCTGTGCCAATCCCTGGTCCCAAAGATCCTAGGATCATGTCCCTTCTTTGAGTAGAGCACAGCGCCTTCTGGGTCAAATCTAATGTCTTCACCCCCAGAGGCAAGGACTTCCATCCTTTCAGCCAGAACGCCATCTCCTTCCGCCTCTACGGACACCTTGAATGGCACATCTACAGGTCTGCAGCCCAACGGGAATTCACTGTCGTTTCCGCGGTGGTGATGCTCAGAAACGGAGGTGTGAGTGTGGACGTGTGAGGGTGAGCATGCGTTTCCTCTTTGGTAGCCACAGTGTGCAAGGAGAATACAATACAGTAGCGTGCTTTCTGTCCCACAGGAGTGGCCACGCCATGTGTTTGCAGAGTGCTCTCTAAAGGAAGCCACCTTCATAGCACAAGCTGCATCTGGGACGACTCCCAAGTCCCTTGTCCTGGACACTAGGTTCCACCGAGGCTGGGGGCACACAGAGGGACAGAGACTTCCCCTGTCCATCAGAGTTTTGAGGGATGCCTGCAGGTCCAGGACCCAAGATCCTGAACCCATTCATCTGCCTGCATCCAGCCAGGCATCTGTGAGAGAGATCAACTCCACACAGAAAGGACAGACCAAGAGAAAGCAAATGACAGCCTTGTGTGACAAGTGCCATGAGAGGGGACACTCAGGAGGACTAGGGGTGTGCATGGTTGGCCAGACCGGGGGGGAGGGGGTCCACGGGTGTTGCAGGAGGATGTCACAGCTGTGTCCTTGGGTGGCTACACGTGTCCGTGTGGCTGGGCATTGGTCAGACTGGAAAGGACAGCACAGGCGAGAGGTGGTATCGCTAAAGTGTCTTCTGCAAGGCAAAAGTTCGGTAATGAGATTTCTTTCAGTACCAGTTCATGTCACATGCATCTGTGAGTCCCTACAGGTGACGGGGTAGAACATGAAGTACGTTGTTGGCCATGGCTTTCACACTTGAGCGTGGAGGCCAAGAAAAACAAGGCTGTACCCACCTCAAGTCTAGCCCTGACATAAGAACAGCCATCTTGACAAAGCAAAAACTGGTACCTTGCACCCCCTCTCCATCTGCTCCCCTCCCCTCAATAATATGTGTGAACAAACAGTTAACTTGCAGATATCTGCAAGACAGGAGTCTCCCTCAGTTTACAAATGTCCTAGAGATTTACAACAAAGAAAGTTAGATTTCTTCTAAACCTAAATCTCACTAACAAGGATGCTTGATAGGAGGAATGTGACATTCCACCAGGAAACTCCCAACTGTCTTCATGTTAGTGTCTCATTAGAGGGGAAAAGAGGCCTCAGCTTGATAATAACCAGGCCTCCAATATCCTGACAGTCTTCTTTACCCTGATAGTCCTTCTGAACACCTCCTCTGTCCTCACCTACCGCCGAGTCCACCCCTACTCTGCCTTTAAAATCTCTGACTGTAGTCTGGTTCAGGGTCCAATTCCCTACTCCACTGCATCGGGTATACTTGGGCCCAAGTTTAAGCATGTCACCTCGGGGTCCAAGTCCCTACTCCACTGTGTCAGGTATACTTGACCCCAAACTTAAGCTTGTCAAATAAACCCTCATGTGATTACACTGGTGTTGGCTCCTTGGTGGTCTCTCAGACGCGAAAATTCAGGCACAACATGAGGGACCAGGCGCAGAGCACACCTGATATTTCTTTTGGCTGCTTTCAGAGTAGGATGA
>NW_022634617.1:0-3371 GCF_010015895.1 Lontra canadensis
GGTTGAACTTACCAGCATCACTTGGACAGAGTCGGCCATGAGCCCCATATAGGGCTTCAGGATGTCATAGTGGAAGGCTGGGGTCAGCATTCTCCGGTGCTGGAAACACGTCAGCCCATTCAACAGGAGCAAACCATACCCTGGACCGCAATGGGGGTGTGTGTGGGGGGGAGGAACCTCTCAAGAGTTGTCTGGGGACAACTGGGGAGGAACCCAGGGTGTCAGAAGAAGGGCATCCTGGACAAGGCAAGAAAGGACAGTGCATGTCAGGAAGGGGGCTTCCCAAAGCTTGGTGCACAGCTGTGAGATTGAGGTTGAAACAGGGCAGCACTGGGTTAATGGAGGACTTCAATGAAAAGTTAGTCTGAGATCATTACGGAGAACTGAGAAGTGATGTGCAAGAAACTGTACTACAGGAGGGCTCCCCTACCATTAGGAAGGGTTGAGGCTTTTATCTGAAGAAGAGAAAGGAAGCTCAATTCAGAGTTGAGTGGAGTGACTGTGGTGCTGGTCACCTCTTATTTGTCTGGGCCAAATGGACATTTGTTGGCAACCTAAGCAGAAGGTGAACCATAGTCCTTGTTAAATATACTTACCTATCCAGGGAGCCATGAATCTGTAGGAACCAAGAGGCTTTGGGTCTGTAAGTAAGAAGGGCATTACAGGAAACTGGAGGTGACCATCGAATGCAAGCTGCCCCCAGGAGGTAACTGTTGTCTAGTCCATTGTCCCCATCCCTTCCTGATGATTGTCAGCTGCCAATTTGTGTCAACCAACCTCCCACTTCCCTTTCAACCATGTCTTTCTGTCTTTCCTGATAGTTACTGCTCAGGAAGGCAGACTGAGTGTCCCACCACAGAGCCCTATGAAGTTGAATCAGTAAGAAATACAGCTTCTGTTCTCAGTGCTAGTGACAAAAGAGTAACTTGTCCAGTGGGTTTTTGTTTGTTTGTTTGTTTTCTTCCTTTTTTTGTTTTTGTTTTGATTTTCTGTGGTGGCTCAGTCATTCCACGTGGCAGCACAGGCAACAGATCGGGGTTCCATGCTAGCCATCATGAATAAGAAATTGTCTTGAGTTCTGGGATCACACCATTGTGATGAAGAAAGTTAGCAAGAAAGAAGGAAAGAATAAAAGGTGGAAAGAATGAAAAACAAAAAGGAGGAAAGGAAGGTAGGAAGGAAGAGAGGGAACAAAGGAAAGAAGGAAGGAGGGAGGGAATGGAGGAAGGAAGGGGATTAAGAAGTAGAGAGAGAGATAGAGAAAGAAAGAGAGGAAAGGAAGGAAGGAAGAAGAAAGAAAGAGAGAGAGTAAAGAAAAAGAGAAGAGAAGAAGAGAAAAAGGAAAGAAAAGAAGGAAGGCAGGACGGAAGGAGAAAGAAAGAAAGAGAGGAAAGGAAGGAAGGAAGGAAGGAAGGTAGGAGAGAGAAAAGAAAAAAAGAGGAGAAGAGAAGAGAAGGGAAGGGAAGAGAAGAGAAGAGAAGAGAAGAGAAGAGAAGAGAAGAGAAGAGAAGAGAAGAGAAGAGAAGAAAAAAGGAAAGGAAAGGAAAGGAAAGGAAAGGAAAGGAAAGGAAAGGAAAGGAAAGGAAAGGAGGAAGGAAGGAAGGAAGGAAGGAAGGAAGGAAGGAAGGAAGGAAGGTAGGAAGGAAGGAAGGAAGGAAGGAGAAAGTGAAAGAGGTAATTCCTTACAGGTGTTTAAACTTTCAAATTGAGTAACAGTATTCAGGTTTCTGATGGCTCTTGGGCTTGAAGAATGGCAGGTAGAGGGTCAGATTTAATGACTGAGCCAACAGTCTCCCCTGAAATGTCACAATACCCCAGGAATGTATCCAAGTGGGAAGAACCACTCCAACAGACAAGTGGGTTTGCACTCATCAGATTGCCCCAGGATCACCTTCATGTAGTCTGGATCATAGACTATAAGGCTAACCCTGCTCCCCCATAGCCAGCGAGGACTGGCGCATGGATATTTCTCTGCCCTTTTCTGAAGCTCTTGTAGTTCCTGATCATCATGGAGCTGTAACCAAGGGAAAGACAAATCAATAAAACCTTGCCTCCTCTTTAGGTCCAGTGCTTGGAGAGGGTGTGGAGGGTCAATGGCCACATGGAGATAGTTCTGGATATCAACAGTGATTAGGAGTTTGGAAATGTTTCTGATGAGCAAGGCTGTGATAGGGATTCCAGATTCATGGAACTTACGTTCTAGTGGAAGTAGAGGTGGGAAAGTCAATCATGCCCTCTATTGATATGTGTTGTCCAATGATGTAAAGAGGCTTCATTGTGCTCCCAGGTCACGTCCATTGCTGCGACCACTCTTCTGCTTGGATCCAGTGCAGGGACTGCATAGTGGGAACCTCTTACCATGAAGCTATGTTACCTCATCCTCCAGGGTCCCTCAAACCTGTGCAGCAGGGGCCCCTGGGGAATCCTGTTTCAGCACAGCTGCCTTCCTCCTTTCCGATTGCTTGCTCTCCAAGCCAGTTGGCTTCCAGAAACTCCTACTCCTGGGTTGTGTCTGTAGTTCATTTGGGGACCCCAAGGAGCTAGACGGTGTTCTGTCTGGCTCTTCCTCTCTCTGGGTCACTTGACACCCACTGGTCTGTCAGCTTTCCAGACAACTGCTTGGGACAGCCATCTCTTCCTGAGCAGCTGTAGCCAGGGCAGCTGAGACTCTTGTAGAGGCAGTGGTGCCCATAGTGGCAGTGGCAGTAACTCCGTAGGCTGATACTCAGTTCTACTGGCTTTCAGGCTGTGGCCGCTCACGCAGGCAGCGGTCCATGACAGCTTTTCACCTGCCTCCTCCTGGGAACTGGGGTCACAAAAAATGTCCCCAAGTGAGATACCATGACAGTGGACAGAAAATAAAGGGTCAGCACAGGCAATCAATTGTCAGGTGCCGTGGGCTGTGCTGACCTGTGGTCTCCCAGACAGGGGGGAGGAGCTTGGAAAAGATGAGACTGTTTGGTCATGGATTCCCATACAGGAGTTCCCCTTTCATGTTTCCTGACTCATTTCAGCCCTATTTAGTGCAGCAGGTTTGGTAACCTACAAACTTGCTTGTCTTTCATAGGCATTACCATTATTTTCAATTTTTATAATTAGAGTGTAACTGTGACCATTGGTCTGTGCCAGGTGACATTTGGAGATTAGTATAACTCACATGAGACTATAATAATCATCATCCCCATTATACAGATGAGGAAACAGAAGGATAGAGCAAGTATTTGAAGTATGTGGCAGAGCTGGGGTAGAATCCAGATAGCTTGGCTCAGAGCCCATATGCTTTCCTGTCTCACTTGTCAATTGTCACCTGGCCTGAAAGATTAACTTTAACCTACTGCACATGGCAATCTAAATCCTGACTTAGCCAATAA
>NW_022634618.1:0-3367 GCF_010015895.1 Lontra canadensis
AGAAATGTCTGTTCATGTCTTCTGCCCATTTCTTGATTGGATTATTTGTTCTTTGGGTGTTGAGTTTGCTAAGTTCTTTATAGATTCTGGACACTAGCCCTTTATCTGATATGTCGTTTGCAAATATCTTCTCCCATTCTGTCAGTTGTCTTTTGGTTTTGGTAACTGTTTCCTTTGCTGTGCAAAAGCTTGTGATCTTGATGAAATCCCAATAATTCATTTTTGTCCTTGCTTCCTTTGCCTTTGGCGATGTTCCTAGGAAGATGTTGCTGCAGGTGAGGTCAAAGAGGTTGCTGCCTGTGTTCTCCTCAAGGATTTTGATGGATTCCTTTCTCACATTGAGGTCCTTCATCCATTTTGAGTCTATTTTCGTGTGTGGTGTAAGGAAATGATCCAATTTCATTTTTCTGCATGTGGCTATCCAATTTTCCCAACACCACTTATTGAAGAGGCATTCTTTTTTCCATTGGACATTCTTTCCTGCTTTGTCGAAGATGAGTTGACCATAGAGTTTGAGGGTCTATTTCTGGGCTCTCCATTCTGTTCCATTGATCTATGTGTCTGTTTTTGTGCCAGTACCATGCTGTCTTGATGATGATGACAGCTTTGTAGTAGAGCTTGAAGTTCAGAATTGTGATGTCACCAACTTTGGCTTTCTTTTTCAATATTCCTTTGGCTATTTGCGGTCTTTTCTGGTTCCATATAAATTTTAGGATTATTTGTTCCATTTCTTTGAAAAAAAATGGATGGTACTTTGATAGGAATTGCATTAAATGTGTAGATTGCTTTAGGTAGCATAGACATTTTCACAATATTTATTCTTCCAATCCAGGAGCATGGAACATTTTTCCATTTCTTTGTGTCTTCCTCAATTTCTTTCATGAGTACTTTATAGTTTTCTGTGTATAGATTCTTAGTTTCTTTGGTTTCTTTGGTTACGTTTATAACTAGGTATCTTAAAGTTTTGGGTGCAGTTGTAAATGGGATGGACTCCTTAATTTCTCTTTCTTCTGTCTTGTTGTTGGTGTAGAGAAATGCAATTGATTTCTGTGCATTGATTTTATATCCTGACACTTTACGGAATTCCTGTACCAGTTCTAGCAGTTTTGGAGTGGAGTCTTTTGGGTTTTCCACATAGAGTATCATATCATCTGCGAAGAGTGATAGTTTGACTTCTTTGCCGATTTGGATGCCTTTAATTTCTTTTTGTTGTCTGATTGCTGAGGCTAGGACTTCTCGTACTATGTTGAACAGCAGTGGTGATAATGGACATCCCTGCTGTGTTCCTGACCTTAGTGGAAAAGCTTTCAGTTTTTCTCCGTTGAGAATGATATTTGCGATGGGTTTTTCATAGATGGCTTTGATAATATTGAGGTATGTGCCCTCTATCCCTACACTTTGAAGAGTTTTGATCAGGAAGGGATGCTGTACTTTGTCAAATGCTTTTTCAGCATCTATGGAGAGTATCATATGGTTCCTGTTCTTTCTTTTATTAATGTGTTGTATCACATTGATTGATTTGCGGATGTTGAACCAACCTTGCAGCCCTGGAATAAATCCCACTTGGTCGTGGTGAATAATCCTTTTAATGTACTGTTGAATCCTATTGGCTAGTATTTTGGTGAGAATTTTTGCATCTGTGTTCATCAAGGATATTGGTCTGTAGTTCTCTTTTTTGATGGGATCCTTGTCTGGTTTGGGGATCAAGGTGAGGCTGGCCTCATAAAATGAGTTTGGAAGTTTTCCTTCCATTTCTATTTTTTTGGAACAGTCTCAGGAGAATAGGAATTAGTTCTTCTTTAAATGTTTGGTAGAATTCCCCCCGGAAGCCATCTGGCCCTGGGCTTTTGTTTGTTTGGAGATTTTTGATGACTGTTTCAATCTCCTTACTGGTTATGGGTCTGTTCAGGCTTTCTGTTTCTTCCTGGTTCAGTTGTGGTAGTTTATATGTCTCTAGGAATGCATCCATTTCTTCCAGATTGTCAAATTTGTTGGCATAGAGTTGCTCATAATATGTTCTTATGATTGTCTGTATTTCTTGGGTGTTAGTTGTGATCTCTCCTCTTTCATTCATGATTTTATTTATTTGGGTCCTTTCTCTTTCCTTTTTGATAAGTCTGGCCAGGGGCTTATCAATCTTATTAATTCTTTCAAAGAACCAGCTCCTAGTTTCGTTGATTTGTTCTATTGTTTTTTTGGATTCTATTTCATTGATTTCTGCTCTGATCTTTAGGATTTCTCTTCTCCTGCTGGGTTTAGGGTTTCTTTCTTGTTCTTTCTCCAGCTCCTTTAGGTGTAGGGTTAGGTTGTGTACCTGAGACCTCTCTTGTTTCTTGAGAAAGGCTTGTACCGCTGTATATTTTCCTCTCAGGACTGCCTTTGTTGTGTCCCACAGATTTGGAACCGTTGTATTTTCATTATCATTTGTTTCCATGAATTTTTTCACTTCTTCTTTAATTTCCCGGTTGACCCATTCATTCTTTAGAAGGATGCTGTTTAATCTCCATGTATTTGGGTTCTTTCCAAATTTCCTCTTGTGATGGAGTTCTCGCTTCAGAGCATTGTGGTCTGAAAATATGCAGGGAATGATCCCAATCTTTTGATACCGGTTGAGACCTGATTTAGGACCGAGGATGTGATCTATTCTGGAGAATGTTCCATGTGCACTAGAGAAGAATGTGTATTCTGTTGCTTTGGGATGAAATGTTCTGAATAGATCTGTGATGTCCATCTGGTCCAGTGTGTCATTTAAGGCCTTTATTTCCTTGTTGATCTTTTGCTTGGATGATCTGTCCATTTCAGTGAGGGGAGTGTTAAAGTCCCCTACTATTATTGTATTATTGTTGATGTGTTTCTTTGATTTTGTTATTAATTGGTTTATATAGTTGGCTGCTCCCACGTTAGGGGCATAGATATTTACAATTGTTAGATCTTCTTGTTGGACAGATCCTTTGAGTATGAAATAGTGTCCTTCCTCATCTCTTATTATAGTCTTTGGCTTAAAATCTAATTGATCTGATATAAGGATGGCCACTCCTGCTTTCTTCTGATGTCCATTAGCATGGTAAATTCTTTTCCACCCCCTCACTTTAAATCTGAAGGTGTCTTCGGGTCTAAAATGAGTTTCTTGTAGGCAACATATAGATGGGTTTTGTTTTTTTTATCCATTCTGATACCCTGTGTCTTTTGATTGGGGCATGTAGCCCATTAACATTCAGGGTAACTATTGAGAGATATGAATTTAGTGCCATTGTATTGCCTGTAAGGTGACTGCTATTGTATATTGTTTCTGTTCCTTTCTGATCTACTACTTTTAGGTTCTCTCTTTGCTTAGAGGACCCCTTTCAATATTTCCTGTAGAGCTGGC
>NW_022634619.1:0-3367 GCF_010015895.1 Lontra canadensis
AGGGGATAAAAAGAGGTTCAGAAAGAAAAAAAAAAAGAAAGAAAAAAGAAAAAAGAAACAAATAAAAAAAGAAAACCAATAATGAAAAAAATATAAAAAGGAGAAAAAATATATATATTAGATAAACTAGTTAAAAAACGTTAAAAAAGAAAAGGGTAAAAGTTTAAAAAAATTTAGCAGAGGAAGAGAAAAAAATTGAAAAAAAAATTAAATTAACTGCAAGGCTAAAGAATCATGGGGAGAAAGCCATGAGTTCTGTGCTTTGCTTTCTCCTCCTCTGGAATTCCGCTGCTCTCCTTGGTATTGAAACTGCACTCCTCGTAAGTGAACTTGGTCCTGGCTGGGTTTCTTGTTGATCTTCTGGGGGAGGGGCCTGTTGTGGTGATTCTCAAGTGTCTTTGCCCCAGGCGGAGTTGCACCGCCCTTACCAGGGGCCGGGCTGAGTAATCTGCTCGGGTTTGCTTTCGGGAGCTTTTGTTCCCTGAGCGCTTTCCGTAGAGTCCGGAGGACGGGAAGGAAGATGGCGGCCGCCCAGTCTCCAGCCCGGAGGAGCCGAGAGCTCGGGGTCCCACTCCTCAGTGCGCCCTCAGGGAACAGCGTCCAATTACTCCCGTCTGCCTGGCCTCCGGCCGCGCTCCGAGCTCACCGAGCCTGCGACCGGTTCAAGGTAACCCCGAGCTGAGAGCTCACTCCTCGGCTCCGTCTCTGTAGCCGGCTTCCCCATTCTAATACCTGCAAGCTCTGCGACACTCAGACACCCCGATCCTTCTGTGACCCTGCGGGACCTGAGGCCACACTGGCCCTGCGTGGGCTTCACCCCAGTTAAGCCTCTGGAGCGATGTCCCTCAGCGGAACAGACTTTTAAAAGTCCTGATTTTGTGCTCCGTTGCTCCGCCGCTTGCCGGGAGCCGGCCCCTCCCCCCGGGGTCTATCTTCCTGTCCCTTTGGATTCACTTCTCCGCCAGTCCTACCTTTCAGAAAGTGGTTGATTTTCTGTTTCTAGAATTGCTGTACTTCTTCTCTTCGATCTCCCGTTGGATTTGTAGGTGTTTGCAATCTTCAGATAAGCTATCTAGCTGATCGCCCGCAACCTGAAGTAGTCTCAGCTGCTACTTCTCCGCCATCTTGACTCCTCCCCTCAGGAGTTCTGTTTTTAATACTTCTCTTGTTTGTTCTCCTCTGGGTTGGCTTCATTCCCAGGCAACCTTCCTCCATCTGATAAGAAAGATACCAGGCATACCCACTCCTCACAGAGGAAGAAAGAAGGAACATCTTTTCTCATAGCTCTTCTTTGGGAGACAGGATCATGAGATGGCCTCCAGAATTTCCACATTTTGTTGTATATGCCATATATAATCTCCTTGATTACAGGAAGAATCTGTGAATATGATGGGATATCACTCCTGTGATTATGTTATGTTATTGTGGGTGGGCCTGACCTAATCAGGCAAACCCTTAAAAAACCCTTTAAAAGTTTTCTCAAGCTGGTTGCAGAAGTTAGAGATTGGCTAGGTTGTCCTGGGAGAAGGCAAACATCCATGTTGTGAACTGTCTGTGGGGCCCCGTTCAAGCAACTACAGGTGTTCTCTAGGATATCGGAACAGTCTTGGCCAAAGTTAGTAAGAAAATTAAGATTTCAGTTCTATATGTGTAAGGGAATACGTTTTGCCAACAACCAGTGAACTTAGAACAGGTTCTTGAGCCTCAGATGAGAACAGCCACCCCAGCTAAACGATCTTGATTTCAGCCTCATAGGAGCCTGAGCAGAGAGTCTGGTTGTGCTGTGCCTGGATTTCTGACTGACAGTACCATGAAATGATACATTTGTGCCGTGTTCAGCCACCAAGTTTGTGACCATCCATTGTGCCTCAGCTGGCCCCCCGCTCCGCCAGTTGGTACAGCTTAGGGCTGAGCTCTCAGCCGCTGCAGTTTCTCCTGTGGGGGAAAGTGAGAGCACATGAGTAAGCACTCAGCTTCTTCAGTTGGGTGGGCTGCTGCCACAGAGGCCCACTTCTCTCTCATTCCACCTAGAGCACTGAAGCCTGAGCTACACCATGGGGCAGGAAGAGACTGGGAAAGTGGCAGGTAGGACTTGGAGGGCATTAAAGCGATCTGGATCCCACTAACTGCACTGTGGACTCTGTCAAGAAGCCAGCCTAGGAGCTGCTGGGGCTACTTTGCCTCTAGCTCCCCCCAACAGGCCCAAAGATACCCCAGTGCTGTGCATGCCTCCCCACATGCCCAATTCCCTGATTGTGCTCCTGATGGCAGCAGTGAGGGCACGTTTTGGCAGATGTCCAGTGAGCGTACACAGAAAGCCAACCTGAATCTGTGGACCAGAGAGAGACATGGCATTGCAGCTTGTCCCCACTGTGCTGACAAGTGCTGACATGCCATGTGAGACGCTGGAAGGAGTGACGGTGAAGGATCCCCACACTTGGAAACAGTAGTGAAATGCAGTGTGAGACGCTTGTAGAAGTGGCAGTGCCGTTTGCCACCACTGGAGGCAGTGCCCAGCTGCCGAGGCAAACACACCAGAAGAGGAGTCCCTGCAGCCTACTGGCTCTGAGGGCAGTGGGGAGGTGCTGGGTGAGGGACCCTGAACCGTGAGGCACTGCAGATTGTTTTCACAGACGGAGTGTTGAGCTGAAGACTGTTTCCCCAGGATCAAGAGTGGTGGTCACAACCGCTGGAGATGGACCCACTCAGCACTGTGGCCTATTGCCCCAGGTTGGATGGGATTGTGCTGTCAGAATGGTTAGGATTCGGGTTCGGGTTCGGGGGTTCGGGTTAGGGTTCGGGATCGGGGTTAGGGTTAAAGGTTAGGGTACGGGGTTAGGGTTTAGGGGTTAGGGTTCGGGTTCGGATTAGAGGGTTAGGGGTTAGGATTCGGGTTAGGGTTAGGGTTCGGGTTTAGGGCTTAGGGTTCGGGGTTCGGGGTTAGGGTTAGGGTTTAGGGTTAGGGTTAGGGGTTAGGGTTAGGGTTAGGGTTAGGGTTAGGGGTTAGGGTTAGGGTTAGGGTTAGGGTTAGGGGTTGGGTTTAGGGTTAGGGTTAGGGTTATGGTTAGGGGTTAGGGTTAGGGTTAGGGTTAGGGTTAGAGGGATATGTTTAGGGTCAGAGGAATAGGGTTAGGGTTAGAGGTAGAGGTTTAGGGTCAGAGTTAGGGTCAGGGCCAGGTTTAGGGTCAGGTTCAGGTTCAGGGTCAGGTCATGGCCAGGGTTAGAGTCATGCTCAGGGCCTGGGCCAGGTTCAGGGATAGGTTTAGAGTTAGGTTTACGGTCATGTTCAGTGTTAGGGTCAGAGTCACTGTTAGGTTTATGGTCAGGGTTAGGTTTAGGCTTAGGGTTAGGGTCGGGTTAAGGCTCA
>NW_022634620.1:0-3367 GCF_010015895.1 Lontra canadensis
AAAAGATAGCAAAACAGAACTCCTGCCCTACCTAGAAAAATATGGGACGGGCAGGGGCAGAAAACTGTCCACATGGGGCCAATGGCTAAAGAATAGTATCTGGTATTGAACAAGTACAACAAGAACTCCTTCTCAGAGAGAGTGAAAAAAAGTCAAACAATGAGCCGCTACTAGTGGAATACTTTGGAGGAAAAGTCTCTGATTTCTGTATCAGAAAAGGCCATTTAAAAAAAAGAAAATAGTAATAAAATCCCAAGTGAAGGAGCTGCAAGCAGTGTAGAAAAAAGTTGGCCGATAACTATTTAGATTAGAGTATTTACTAGTTTCCATAGTGGGACTAGCCCTTTAGTAAAGAAATACGATATGGTAGCCTAGGCTGTGCTGTCCAATAGCCACTGGCCACATGTGGCTATTTAAAATGAATTTAAATTAGTTGAAATAAGATCAAATAAAAAATTCTCTCCTTTAGGCACATTCACCACATCTATCCTCAGTTGCTACATGTGCCCAGAAGCCACCATATTGGATGACACAGACTGACAGTGAAATTACTGTGGAAAGTTCCACTGGGCAGCACTGGAAGAGCATTGTCTTGGGAGCCTGGGATGGAGTCCTGGGTTCTACAGTTTGGTAAAGATGTGGCCTACTTCTTCATATTTAAAGTAGTGTGAGGCATCTGCCTCCTGAGGTTGTTAATGAGGACTGAATAAGGGAACTCTTTTCTTATGGCACATAGTATGTGCAACAACGATGGTTTTTAAATGAATAGATGTCTACTGCCTATATTGTATAGTTTGTATACATGTATTGTATACATTAATTTTTAGTTATAATGATGGTTAACATTAATTGCACACTACTCCTTGTGGGCTAAGTGCTTTATCTGCATGGTGTGACTTAAGTGCCAGTAAGATTCCAGAAGGAAAATCTATTATTATCCCCTGCTAACTGCAGACACAGCTACAAAGTGGCTCAGCTAAGGCATGATTTTTGAGCTCAGCAGGCTTTGACCTGCTGCAGCATTTTCCACTGTGATGAGCTACCAGACTCCGGAGTCTATGCTGTATTGCCTTTTGTCCTATAAACTAAAGACAATGTGTTTCTTCTGGCTTTAACTCTTGAGTTACAGAAATGTTTCAGTGATAACTTACATAATAATAATCATAGCTAACCTTCACACAGTATTTAATGTATGCTGCACACTGATCTAGGAACTTTACATGTACTGTATTTATTGATTTAATCCTCACAACAATCCTAAGATAGGTACCATTTTCAAACCATTTTATAGCTGAATAAATTGAGGCTCAAAGAGGTTCAGTTGTATTGCTAATGTTCACACAGCTAGAAAGTCACATGACTAAGCCATTGGGACTCAAATCCTACTATTATTTCTATTATTTTATTTTATTTTATTTTTGGGGGGACTCAAATCCTACTTTTAATGTCTGTTTTCATGACTTCATAGGGTTTCCACATAGAGTACAAGGAGACAAAGATGGTTGGCCTCGGAGGATGCTGCCTGACCAGTGCAGAATAGAGTCTTGTGCCCACAATGGACACAACCTAGTAACTTCACTTAATAGCTGCTGAGCTACTTAAACAAGGATATTTCAGTCCTTCATGCTGTGTGTGTATATCCTGACTTGCCCTTTCCTTGGGGAAAATAAGGAGAAAAGTACGTACGTGGAAATGTATTATTAGCTGCTGCACCAAATTTGGCAAGGGTGGTGGAGCTCAGATTCTCTGAGAGGAGCACCTTGCTGCCTGAAGAGGGGCACTTTTCTCAAGCTGAGATCCACAGGATCCCATCCACTCCCCCTTCCACTTCCCAGTTTCCCTCTGCAGCAGCTTGGATCCCTGTGAGAAAAGGAAAAGTGATGTTATTTGGGAAGTCAGACCTAAGCAAAGACCAACTTTCTGCTTGCAGTCCTTAAAATAATTTTCAATGAAATAAAGCCTTCTGAGTCAGAGGATAGGACATCCTCATTTACATGATTCAGAATGGCAGTGACGCCACAGGCAGTCACTGAGAGCAGTTCCTGAATGTGAAAATCCCAAACAATCGAACGGGTACTGTAGCTGGCACCAAATGAATAATCTTACATAAATGAAGTCTGTTCCATTGACCCCAGCACAGGAAGCTGGTGGCTTTAGTGGGGGCGCTGATAGCAGATAGTTTTCTGAATGGGACAGAAGTTGCTGGGCTTCTTACCCAGAGTTTACAATGTTTAGTACATAGAGCACTTTTTTTTGAAAGGCTCAGAGAATATCCATATTTTATTAGAATGTCAATTTGTTTCTTGGTAGCCATATAGAAGAAGAAAATCTTTAGGGAATCTTAGGAGTCCTGGAAGTTGTATGCAGGTTGTTTTTGTGTCTTGGGAAAGTGGCTCACAGATGGCCATCATAGTTTTAAGGGGTCTCTGGCATCTAAAATATTAGAACCATGTTTCTGATACAGTTAAGAGATCACAAAGAAATTTGTGTGGCATGCTATCGTGAAGTAGAATTTTAAAAGCTGGACCACTGATTATAAGTAGCAGGATCTGTTGCAAGCAGCATCTTGCTCTCTCAAGGTAAAGTCTCAAAGTTCTCATGTGTGGTTATATATTTTTTAAAAGATTTATTTGTTTATTTGAGAAACAGAGAGAGAGAGAGAAGGAGAGAGAGAAAGAGGGGGAGGGACAGAGGGAGAGGGAATCTCCAGCAGACTCCTCAGTGAGCACAGAGCTTGACAACGTGGGGCTCCATCCCTGAAATCATGCATGACCTGAGCCAAAATCAAGAGTCAGTCATTTAACCAAACTGAGCCACCCAGGTGCCTCCCATGTGTGGATATTTTTAAAACACATGGGAATGTGGGCACGACAGTCATGCTCCACTTAACCAGCAGCAGCCCACTTAGTGGCTTTCCTGTTCTGTCTCTTCTGTTCCCTGAAGAGCTTGCTGGGATTCTGAAGAGAATTGCTTTGTGCTTTTCCAGTAACATTTTCCACTAAGTAGGAATCAAAAGTCCAGACGTGGATTCTCAATAGTGAATGATGTCCATGAAAGATGAGGCATTGAGTGCCCTGGCGTGTAGGCTGCTTGCAGGGTTCCATAGCCTGATGCTAGGAAGATTTTTGACAATCGAGGGCTGGCTCTCCTCACTCCAGTAGAGACCGGCCTTTCTCTCCCTGTAGTCGATTCACACTTGTTTTTTGTTTTGTTTGTTTGTTTGTTTGTTTCAGGCCAGGTGGAATAAATGCTGCTTGATAACAATATCCATCACCATAATCCCATCCCATATGTGATTGTATCATTGCTATAGTTTGGTTGTGGGTGTTGGAATAATGCTGTGGGCTGCCAAAGATGGCTCAAATCA
>NW_022634621.1:0-3365 GCF_010015895.1 Lontra canadensis
AATTTTCTGAGGATAGCAAATATTCTTTGGGCTTTAGGACTGTTTTTAAAAAAAATACTTTATATTTAAAATTGACTTAATTATAAGGAATTTAATGAGTTAGATTATCAGAAAACTTGAAAGTTTAGTTGATAACTTCAATAGATTCTTAATTTTAAACATTCACTTTTCTATAGTTGAGTATTTGGTTCAGATTCAACTTTAATGGCATCAGAAAAATATATGTCAACCTAAATGAGAGGTTCAGGAAGTCATTCAAGATATTTGAATAAAATCTTAAAAAAGTCTGCTAACTAGATTTAAAGAGAAAAATATAGCTTTACTATATTGTATTATATATTCTTTCTACAAACCATTTCTTTTCCAGATTTTCAGAATTAAAGTTCCAATTATTCTATAATATTCTAGAATTTTCTTTCCTAGAATTTAATTTTTTCCAAGTGAAGTCTGTAGTAATTTTGTAATAAGTAAAGACAGAACTAAAGCAATCAGTTAAAAAACAAATTACTACGGAATGGAATTAGAGTGATTTTTAAATTTATTTCAAAACCAACTTACATGTGAAAAACCTTTTAACAGTGCAATTTATGTCTCAGGTCAATTAAAAAATACCTCTTTTATACTAGGCCTTATGATTTAGTCTCTTCAATAATTGTTTTAAAAAACATAAGGTTCAGGTATTTTGATTCTTTTTTTTTTTAAGATTTTATTTATTTATTTGACAGAGAGAGACACAGCGAGAGAGGGAAGAGAAGCAGAGGGAGTGGGAGAGGGAGAAGCAGGCTTCCCGCTGAGCAGGGAACCTGATGCGACGCGGGGCTTGATTCCAGGACCCTGGGATTATGACCTGAGCTGAAGGCTGATGCTTAACGACTGAGCCACCCAGGCACCCCTGATTCCTTTTTTAAAGACTTATTTATTTATTTGAGAGAGGGAAAGAGAGAATCTTAAGCAGACTCCCCACTGAGCACAGAGCCTGATTCCAGGATCAGTGGAGACCACCCCTGCCGAAATGAAGAGTCAGATGCCTAAGCGACAGAGCCACCCAGGCACCCCCAGATATATTTTTTTAAGATTTTATTTATCCATCTGAGAGCGAGA
Organism: Lontra canadensis; assembly: GCF_010015895.1. NCBI lineage: Eukaryota > Metazoa > Chordata > Mammalia > Carnivora > Mustelidae > Lontra > Lontra canadensis. Next base: position 1,102 of record NW_022634621.1, read on the forward strand.
GAAATCGAGAGAGGGAGAGAGCATGAGCGGAGCGGGGTGAGGAGCAGAGAGAGAAGCAGATTCCCAGCTAAGCAGGGAGCCCCCTGTGGGGCTTGATCCTGGGGCTGCAGAACCATGACCAGAGCTGAAGGCAGTCACTTAGCCACCTGAGCCACACAGGTGCCCCAGTTTTGATTCTTAAGATTCCAGGGCATATTCATTAAGCATGTATTGCATGCCAATCACTGTTCTAGGCTGGGAGGAGGAGTTAAAAATCCCCTGTTTCATGGAGCTTCCTTTCTAAAACAGTAGATACAAGATAAACGAGTGAAATGTTTGGTATATTAGCTAGCTTAAATGGCAATGAGAATGAGTGAAGCAGATGGAGAATAAAAATCTGTGTATGTTTTTACATTTTATATAGGTTGGAAAGGCAGAAAGTCCCTCCTTTCTCCAAGGCTCTAAGAATATTTAAAAATAACTTTTTTATTTTTATTTTTTTTACACTCTAACTCAGGCAGTACCTAAGAGGAAAGTGCTACTCAGGTCTCTTGTTCAGCTCTTCAGTATAATTATAATTTAATGAGAAATTAAACCCAGATATACATTGCTAATAAATTTAATGGAACAGATTAACAATAGCTTAGTGAGTGTAAGACTTAAGGCTTTAACTAGTTAATTCTTTACCTGTCATTTCTCAGTACACTGAATTTAATAGAGTAGGCACATGTTTTTTTGGAGGTTCAGCAAACTAACAATATATCTACTTCACCCTGTCACTGTTACATGTTTATGCCATTGAGAAGCTTATTTTGTAGAAGTGTTTGTCAATACAGTTTCACATCCCGGCAGTTTTGTGTCTAGTGGGAATTGCAGCCAGGGTTAGAATCCATCACTGGTGGGAACCAGCCAGCTGAGCAGTGCACCACCTCGGGGAAGCTTCTGCTGGAAAGGAAGTGTCCCTCAGCCGTGAGTGGACTGAAGCATTAAGCAACGAGCGTGGGGGTGACAGGTTGGGGATCCTGAAGGTGCAGCAGGATCTCAAGCCAGTTTTATAACTGTTACCTTAGATAATCCCAGATGAGTTAAAAGCTAAGGTATGGAATGCTTTCTTCCATTTTATCCATTAAGGTCTTCCCCTGAGAGGAAAAAGGAAGGATAACGAGTGTACCTTGCAATCCCTCCCCATTCCTTGTTCTGATAGTATTAGCTCCCTTATGGCCCTATAGAAGTGACTCCCTGGAGAAGTGTGGACAGCTGGAGGCAGCCCCTCTGTGGCCTATAAAGTGTCATTGGGAGCCACAGCCAGAGACACTTCAGGACTGTGGAAAATACTCCCTTTCCCCTCAGCATCCTGAGGCCTTGTTTCTTGCGTTATTGTTAATAGAGTCTGGGAGCTTGGATTCTGGTGCTGAAATTTTTTTCTGGGTTAGTTCTATAAACTATATTTTTTAAACAACCTTTTGTGGAGTTTCATTCTTTAGTTCACTGAATTTGTAGAACAAAGGAACCGAAAGAGATTTATTGCTACTGTCATTACCAACTTCAGAATAGAAATTGGTGAGTAATTATACTTACATTAGACTTTTAAAAAGTATAACTGAGGGAAAGGGATTCAGCTGGCTGTATTTTTTGATAAGGTTCTGTGCTTTCCTCTTCCGTTTCTCTTTAGAGACCATTCTATGGCTAATACATCATAAACGTGAAAAGGAAGTGCAAACACAATTATCACAGAAAGTCGAAATCTCTTCCATTCACTTCTTTATGCTGTTTGTGACTTGTCTGCCTGGTTGTTTCAAAGTAAGAAAAAGCTTGGGATTCTTATCTATCATTATCAGTGGCACTGGTTTTGAGTGTGTGATGTGGTTCTGACAAAACTGGGACAAAATCAACCTTCATGCTAGCAGCCATTGTACCAAACTAATCACAAGAATGTGTGGAGAATATACTCAGTGAGCTTTAAAGGCAAGTACATTTGTCTAATGAGATAATGCAAGATACAACGCAAGGAAGGAGATCAAATACAGAGTGAACATTCCGTTAACTCTGTAACAAAATGTTCGGTGCCATCGGTAGCTCTTCTGTGGGGGCTTCGAGATTTTCTGCTCCACTCTGCTCAGTTTCTTAGTCCTCATCCAGTCCTGAAGCCCCCAGAGGAGGAGCTGAGGGCTGATGGGGCTCCTTAATCAAGAATACAGTGAATGTGGGTGAGGTGATCCCTGGGAAACAAGGCTGGACTTAGAATTTGGTCTAAGATAACATCTGGACATTTCAGAGGTCCCAAA
>NW_022634622.1:0-278 GCF_010015895.1 Lontra canadensis
GGAAAAGTAAGATTTTATCATTCTGTAAATAATTTATAATACAGTGTCAGCTGTAGCTGAAAGATACATCTGATAGGATATCAAGTCTTACTTGACTTGCTCTGTGAGGTGTCATTGGTCATGTGACACTGCACCAACTTGACCAAGTCTCTTAATTTCAGTATCAATTCTTCATTTTTTTAATAATACAAATATTGTACTTTATATTCCTCTATCCGGTTTTATTATAAGAACTGCATGTAGAATATGATTTACTAGGTCCAGAGAATTGTACAGGC
>NW_022634622.1:288-3365 GCF_010015895.1 Lontra canadensis
AGTGTTCTTATCATTGTTTTCTGGGCAATGATGTTCAGCCATGGAGATAAACAATAAGAGTGTTACCACAGATTTTATTCTCTTGGGGCTCTGGCCTAAGCTTAGTCACCTTGTGATCATTGTCTGCCTCATTCTTGTCTACATTATAGCTGTAATGGACAATTCTGTTCTAATTCTCCTCATCTGGCTGGATTCTCGACACCAGTCTCCTATGTACTTCTTGCTCAGCCAGCTCTCCCTTATCGATGTGGCCTTGATCTCCACTACTGTCCCCCAAATGGTCACAAATTTCTTCGCAGGGAAAAGACCTTATCACAGACAGGATGTGGAGCCCAGGTCGTTTTCAGCTTAACCTTAGGAATTTCTGAGTGCCTTCTGCTGACCCTTCTGTCCTATGAATGTTACATTGCCATTTGCTATCCACTACATTACTCAGTATTGATGAGCCATAATGAACTCTCTTGAAGGTAAGAACAAGGCCTTGGCCACATGTTTCTCCCACCTCTGTGTGGTCTCTCACCACTTTTGTCCTGCCATATTAGTCTACATGAGGCCAGGATCTTCCAAAAACCCCCAAATAAACCAGTCCCTCTTTAGGTTTAATGTTATTCTTACCCATATGCTTAACCCCCTCATCTATAGCCTGAGAAACAAGGATGTCATAGCAGCTATGAAAAGTATAGTGATCAGTAGATGCCTCCTGAAAAAGGTGAAAAGGCACCTAGGTTGCCATACTTAATTATTACCACATGTTAGCATATTCCTTTGATTGTTTTAAGAGACTTTAGGATCTGATAAATTTGGTTATAAGAATCATGGATACATTAGAGGTCATTTGTTTCAACCCCCTTATTTTGTGAAAATAAAAAGTAAAAAAGTGAAATATAAAATAACTTATTGATGTGTTCAGAACACGAACCAAAGATCAAATTCTTCCAACAAAAAAATCCTGAAACCGCAGTGTTTTTCAAAATAACACAGAGCATCATTATTGCTCCTATATACCCAAATGACAAATGTAGTCATCTGTCTAAATATACCTATGAAGAAGGAGGCATGAAATTCTCCTAAGAAAAAATGAAAGAATTCAGAATTTCAGGGTTGGCTGAGGAAACATATCTTCAAACAGCTGGATTCAATTGTTACGGCATTGAAATAATCTGATCTCCCATGAAATACAAAAGGCAGCTTTCGGATTGCCAAAAGCTCACAAAACTGCAACCCACACGTTGGTGGATTTTTTTTTTAATGAGGAACAAAGAATAAACCTGCCTCCTTTCTTTAAGTCTCAAGAAATTTTTTTTAATTTTTTAGTTTTTTATAAAATAAAAGCAAGAGGATCAATGTTATTTCCACAAATTCTAGGAAACTAAATTCACTAACACATTAAGACGATTATACAATTTGATAAAGTGAGATTTCCCCTGAACATAAGGATGGTTCAACATATAAATATCAATCATTATGATGCACCACAGAATAAGGGTAGGGAGGATTACATGAATACCTCAGGGGATGTAGGAAAAAAAAATCATTTGAGAGAATTTAACAAGAATTCATGAAAACAACACTGAAAAAACTAGGATTAGAAGGAAACAACCTCAGTATAATGAAGGCCATATATAAAAATCTAAGAGAGGAACATCATATTCAATGGCTAAAGACTGAAGTTTTTCTCTAAGATTAAGAACAAAATAGGGATCCACCATTTCCTTTCAACATAGTATTGGAAATCCTAGCCAGAGCAATTAGTTAAGGAAAATAAATAAAATACTAGCAAATTGGAAAAGAAGAAGTGAAATTAATTCTTTTTTTAGATGGCATGTGATAAAAACAAAACAGACAAACAAACAAAAAAACCCAAAGTTTTTCTTTTTTTTTAATTTTATCTAAATTAGTTAGTTAACATAGAGTCTAATATTAGTTTCAGGTGTACAATACAGTGATTCAACACTTTCAGACAAAATGTGGTGCTCATCCCGAGTTCTGCCTTAGTTCCAACCAAAATCCTAGAGGAGAACATGGGTAGTAACCTCTTCAGCATTGGCCACAGAAGCTTCTTTTAAGACATGTTTCTAAAGGCATGGGAAACAAAAGCAAAAATGAACTCTAGTACTCCATCAAGATAATGGGAGAAAATATTTGCAAATGACATTACAGATAATGGGCTGGTACCCAAGATCTACAAAGAACTTCTCAAAAGAAACACCTAAAAAACAAGTAATCCCTTCAAAAAATGGGCAAAAGATATGAATAGACACTTCTCCAAAGAAGACATACATATGGCCAATAGGCATGAAAAAATGCTCCACATTGCTTACCAGGAGCAAGATACAGATCAAAACCACAACTAAATATCACCTTGCACCAGTCAGAATGGCTAAAATTAACAAGACAGGGAATATCAAATGCTTATGAAGATGTGGAGAAAGGGGAACCCTCTTACACTCTTGGTGGGAATGCAAGCTGGTACAGCCACTCTGGAAAACAGTATAGATGTTTCTGGTTAAAGTTAAAAAGTTAAAAATAGAGCTACCTTAAGACCCAGTAATTGTATTACTGGGTATTTACCCCAAAGATACAGATTTAGTGAAAAGGAGGACCATCTCTACCCCAATGTTCATAGCAGCAATGGCCACAGTTGCCAAACTGTGTATGGAAATTAGATGTCCTTCAACAGATGAATGTATAAAGAAAAAGTGGTACACATATGCAATGGAGTATTACTCATCCATCAGAAAGGATGAATACATACCACTTACATGGGCATGGATGGAACTGGAGGGGATTATGCTAAGTGAAATAAGCCAAGTAGAGAAAGACATTATCATATGGTTTCACACATATGTGGAACATAAGAAATGGAAAGGAAAATGGGGTGGGGAAAATGAATAATCAGAAATTAAAGAGGGAGACAAAACATATGAGACTCGACTCTGAGAAACAAAATGAGGGATGCAGAAAGGGAGGTGGGTGAGGAGATGGGATAACAGGGTGATGGGCATTAAAGAGGGCAGAGATGTGATGAGTACTGGGTGTTACATGCAACTGATGTATCACTGAACATTTATCAAAAA
>NW_022634623.1:0-3364 GCF_010015895.1 Lontra canadensis
CTTTAATTTGAATCTCCCTGATGGCTAGTGATGATGAACATTTTTTCATGTGTCTGATAGCCGTTTGTATGTCTTCATTGGAGATGAGTCTGTTCATATCTTCTGCCCATTTGGCTTCTTTTACGATGTTAGAAATGGATACTGCTAACATGTGACCTGGAAATCCCACCCATGAATGTATGCTACAGAAAAATGAAACCCCATGTTCACATAAAAATGGCATATAAATATTTACAGCATCTTTATTTGTATTAGAAGTTAAGAATAATAATTTAAAAAATTAGAATTAATTATTAAATTAATTATTTAAAATAATTTAGAAAAATGTTTCTAAATTAAAGGAATAATCCAAGTAGAAAATATCCATCAATGGAATATATTTTACAATAAGAAGTCACACTACTGATGCACACATCAGCCCAGGGGAAACTCAGGACGTGATGTTGAAAGATCAGCACCTTCAAAGAGGACATAGGCCATGTAGCCTGTGGCATTCACACAGGGAGCCCACGGTGACAGTGTTTTGGTTGGGCTTTGTTTACCTCTTGTTTCTCCCTATCCAGATGATGAGCTCCCCTGCTTCAGGCATCATTCTGTCCCACCATCAACAATGTCCTCATGCAGGAGTCTGCACAAACTGAACCAACCCACCTCAGGCTCCTGGAGAGTTGCTGAGCCTAGAGTCTGACATGTGTTCTGACAGCAGCTGTCCCCTCCAGTGTCTCTGTCTCTGCCTGTCTCCTGCAGGTGTGCAGGAATAGATTAGGACACTTCCACTGAGTCATCTGTCTCCTGATGCTGACTCTCCCCACAACCTGAGGTCTAGACCTTCCTCACACGCAGGTAGAAATGAATTGACTTGTATAAGAACAGATCTGGAACTGTTTAGTGGGTTGTGTTCACCAGGTTTCCATAATAACAACACTATATGGTACTCCCACCCAGAGCATTCCAGGGGTCCCTGCTCACCACATTCTCAGTGGAGGGCCATTCTCACTTGGGGTCCATTCTCATTTTCTTTACTCTGTTATTTTCATAGTCTTGGTAAAAGTTGTGGGTTGATATCTCAGTGGTTTGGGGTTTGATCTCTCTGATGATTAGTGTTGTTGAATATTGATGAACTTATGTATTCTATTTGTAAGATTTTATTTATTTATATAGGAGATAGAGATTGCACATGTAAGGGGAGGGAAAGAAGGAGTGGGAGAAGCCCATTCTTAGCTGGTCACAGATCCTGATGTGGGTCTTGATCCCAGATCATGACCTAACATGAAATCAGATGCTTAATCAATGAAGTCAACCAGAGCCCTTATTTGTCTTCTATGGAGAAATGGATATAGAAGGCCACCTGGGCCCATTTTTTTAATGCCTTTATTTATTTATTTATTTAGAGAGGAAGAGAAAGTGAGTGGAGGAGCAAAAGGAGATAGAAAGAAAACATCAAACATATTCTCAGGGGGCACAGAGCCTAACATGGGGCTTCATAGAAGGATCCTGGATCATGACCTGAGCAGAAATCAGGAGTTGGACACTTAACCAACTGAGCTATCCTGGCACCCCATCCTGGGCCCAAATTTTAATCAGGGATTTCTTTATTGTTATTATTACATTTGTCAAACTTACTATTCAAGTTAAGGTGTCTTTTCTGTACTTTGGGTATTAACCCCTTCTCAATATATGGTTGAACACACTGTCTCCCATTTCACAGTCTGCCTTCCTGCTCTGGGACATTTGCTCTGCAAACTTGGTGTTTTGATGGAGTCCCACCTCCATTAAAGAGGGCATGTGATGTGATGAGCACAGGGTGTTAAAAGCAGTGATGAATCATTGAACACTACATCAGAAAATAATGATGTACTATATGTTGGTTAATTGAATTTGAATTAAAAAATAAAATAAAACAGTTAATAAAAAATAAAATAGACAAAATAAAATAAAACCTCTGCTTTCAAAACAAAGAAGGAAAGAAAGAAGAAGAAAGAAAGAAAAGAAAGAAAGAAGGAAAGAAAGAAAGAAAGAAAGAAAGAAAGAAAGAAAGAAAGAAAGAAAGAAAGAAAGAAAACATTCCAGAGGAGGAAATAATGTACAGTGGAAAAAAAGACAGTCTCTTCAATAAATGGTGCTGGGAAAATTGGACAGCTATATGTAGAAGAATGAAACTCGACCATTCTCTTACACCATACACAAAGATAAACTCTAAATGGATAAAAGACTGCCACATTGAGGCAGGAATCCACCAGAATCCTAGAGGAGACAATAGGCAGTCACCCTTCTTTCATCAGCCACAGCAATTTCTTTCAAGACATGTCTCCAAAGGCAAAGGAAACAAAAGTGAAAATGAACTTTTGGGACTTCATCAAAATCAAAACTCTTTGCACAGCAAAGGAAACAGTCAAGGAAGCAAAGAAGCTACCCACGGAATGGGAAAAGTGAATCACAAATGACAGTACAGGCAAAGGGTTGATATCCAAGATCTATAAAGAACTCCTCAAACTCAACACACAAAACAGATAATCATGTCAAAAAATGGGCAGAAGACATGAACAGACACTTCTCCAATGAAGACATACAAATGGCTATGAGACCCATGAAGAAATGTTCATCCTCATTAGCACCAGGGAGATTCAAATCAAAACCACATTGAGATTCCACCTTACATCAGTTAGAATGGCCAAAATTAGCAAGACAGGAAACAACATGTGTTGGAGAGAATGTGGAGAAAGGGGAACCCTCTTCCACTGTTGGTGGGAATGCAGGTTGGTGCAGCCACTTTGGAGTGGCTTAAGTGTGTGGATTATTTGAATACCTTTTATTTATTTTTTATTGTTGTTGCCTGATTGCAGTTGCTAAGACTTATTTTTGTTTTTATTTCTTTTCAGCGTAAGAGAATTGTTTATGCACCACTCCCAGAGCTCCATGCAATATGTGCCCTCTGTAATACAAACCACCTGGCTCCCCCAACCTCCCACAACCACCCCTTCAAAACTCTCAGATTGTTTTTCAGAGTCCATAGTCTCTCCTGGTTCATCTCCCCTTCCAATTTCCCTCAACTCCCTTCTCCTCTCCATCTCCCCATGACTTCCATGTTATTTGTTATGCTCCACAAATAAGTGAAACCATATGATAATTGACTCTCCCTGCTTGACTTATTTCACTCAGCATAATGTTTAACTAGAGTGGTGAGAGTAGGCATCTTTGTTATGGTCTTGTTCTCAAAGGGAAGGTTGCCAGCTTTTCCCCATTGAGAATGATATTCCCTGTGAGTTTTTCATAGATAGATTTTATGATGTTGAGGAAAGTTCCCTCTATCCCTATACTTTGAAACTTTAAAATTAACAAGACAGTAAAAAACAGGTGTTGTAGA
>NW_022634624.1:0-3364 GCF_010015895.1 Lontra canadensis
TAGCGATATAGAAAACCAAATGACAGAGAATAAAGAAGCTGAGCAAAAGAGAGACAAACAGCTACTGGACCACGAGGGCAGAATTCGAGAGATAAGTGACACCATAAGACGAAACAACATTAGAATAATTGGGATTCCAGAAGAAGAGGAAAGAGAGAGGGGAGCAGAAGGTATATTGGAGAGAATTATTGGAGAGAATTTCCCCAATATGGCAAAGGGAACAAGCATCAAAATCCAGGAGGTGCAGAGAACCGCCCTCAAAATCAAGAAGAATAGGTCCACACCTCGTCACCTAATAGTAAAATTTACAAGTCTTAGCGACAAAGAGAAAATCCTGAAAGCAGCCCGGGAAAAGAAGTCTGTAACGTACAATGGTAAAAATATTGATTGGCAGCAGACTTATCCACAGAGACCTGGCAGGCCAGAAAGAGCTGGCATGATATATTCAGAGCACTAAACGAGAAAAACATGCATCCAAGAATACTATATCCAGCTAGGCTATCACTGAAAATAGAAGGAGAGATTAAAAGCTTCCAAGACAAACAAAAACTGAAAGAATTTGCAAACACCAAACCAGCTCTATGGGAAATATTGAAAGGGGTCCTCTAAGCAAAGAGAGACCCTAAAAGTAGTAGATCAGAAAGGAACAGAGACAATATACAGTGACAGTCACGTTACGGGCAATACAATGGCACTAAATTCATATCTCTCAATAGTTACCCTGAATGTTAATGGGCTAAATGCCCCCATCAAAAGACACAGGGTATCAGAATGGATAAAAAAACAAAACCCATCTATATGCTGCCTACAAGAAACTCATTTTAGACCCGAAGGCACCTCCAGATTTAAAGTGAGGTGGTGGAAAACAATTTACCATGCTAATGGGCATCAGAAGAAAGCTGGGGTGGCATTCCTTATATCTGATCAATTAGATTTTAAGCCAAAGACTATAATAAGAGATGAGGAAGGATGCTATTTCATACTCAAAAGGTCTGCCCAACAAGAAGATCTAACAATTGTAAATATCTGTGCCCCTAACATGGGAGCAGCCAACTATATAAACCAATTAATAACAAAATCAAAGAAACACATTGACAATAATACAATAATAGTAGGGGGTTTTAACACTCCCCTCACTGAAATGGACAGATCATCCAAGCAAAAGATCAACAAGGAAATAAAGACCTTAAATGACACACTGGACCAGGTGGACATCACAGATATATTCACAACATTTCATCCCAAAACAACAGAATACACATTCTTCTCTAGTGCACATGGTACATTCTCCAGAATAGATCACATCCTGGGTCCTAAATCAGGTCTCAACCGGTATCAAAAGACTGGGATCATTCCCTGCATATTTTCAGACCACAATGCTCTGAAGCTAGAACTCAATCGCAGGAGGAAATTTGGAAAGAACCCAAATACATGGAGACTAAACAGCATCCTTCTAAAGAATGAATGGGTCAACCAGGAAATCAAAGAAGAATTGAAAAAATTCATGGAAACAAATGATAATGAAAACACAATGGTTTAAAATCTGTGGGACACAGCAAAGGCAGTCCTGAGAGGAAAATATATAGTGGTACAAGCCTTTCTCAAGAAACAAGAAAGGTCTCAGGTACACAACGTAACCCTACACCTAAAGGAGCAGGAGAAAGAACAATAAAGAAAGCCTAAACCCAGCAGGAGAAGAGAAATCATAAAGATCAGAGCAGAAATCAATGAAATAGAAACCAAAAAAACAATAGAACAAATCAATGAAACTAGGAGCTGGTTCTTTGAAAGAATTAATAAGATTGATAAACCCCTGGCCAGACTTCTCAAAAAGAAAAGAGAAAGGACCCAAATCAATAAAATCATAAATGAAAGAGGAGAGATCACAACGAACACCAAAGAAATACAGACAATTATAAGAACACACTATGAGCAACTGTATGCCAACAAATTAGACAATCTGGAAGAAATGGATGCATTCCTAGAGACATATAACTACCACAACTGAACCAGGAGGAAATAGAAAACATGAACAGACCCATAACCAGTAAGGAGATTGAAACAGTCATCAAAAATCTCCAAACAAACAAAAGCCCAGGGCCAGATGGCTTCCCCCAGGGGAATTCTACCAAACATTTAAAGAAGAATTAATTCCTATTCTCCTGAAAGTGTTCCCAAAAATAGAAATGGGAGGAAAACTTCCAAACTCATTTTATGAGGCCAGCATCACCTTGACCCCAAAACCAGACAAGGATCCCATCAAAAAAGAGAACTACAGACCAATATCCTTGATGAACACGGATGCAAAAATTCTCACCAAAATACTAGCCAATAGGATTCAACAGTACATTAAAAGGATTACTCACCACGACCAAGTGGGATTTATTCCAGGGCTGCAAGGTTGATTCAATATCCGCAAATCAATCAATGTGATACAATACATTAATAAAAGAAAGAATGAGAACCGTCTGATACTCTCAATAGATGCTGAAAAAGCATTTGACAAAGTACAGCATCCCTTCCTGATCTAAACTCTTCAAAATGTAGGGATAGAGGGCATATAACTCAATATTATCAAAGCCATCTATGAAAAACCCACCGCAAATATTATTCTCAATGGAGAAAAACTGAAAGCTTTTCTGCTAAGGTCAGGAACACAGCAGGGATGTCCATTATCATCACTGCTATTCAACATAGTACTAGAAGTCCTAGTCTCAGCAATCAGACAACAAAAGGAAATTAAAGGCATCCAAATCATCAAAGAAGAAATCAAACTATCACTCTTCACAGATGATATGATACTATATGTGGAAAACCCAAAAGACTCCACTCCAAAACTGCTAGAACTTGTACAGGAATTCAGTAAAGTGTCAGGATATAAAATCAATGCACAGAAATCAGTTGCATTTCTCTATACCAACAAGACAGAAGAAAGAGAAATTAAGGTGTCAATCCCATTTACAATTGCACCCAAAACTATAAGATACCTAGTAATAAACCTAACCAAAGAGGCTAAGAATCTATACACAGAATACTATAAAGTACTCATGAAAGAAATTGAGGAAGACACAAAGAAATGGAAAAATGTTCCATGCTCCTGGATTGGAAGAATAAATATTGTGAAAATGTCTATGCTACCTAAAGCAATCTACACATTTAATGCAATTCCTATCAAAATACCATCCATTTTTTTCAAAGAAATGGAACAAACAATCCTAAAATTTATATGGAACCAGAAAAGACCTCGAGTAGCCAAAGGAATATCGAAAAAGAAAGCCAAAGTTGGTGGCCTCACAATCCCGGACTTCAAGCTCTATTACCAAGCTGTCATCATCAAGACAGCATGGTACTGGCACAAAAACAG
>NW_022634625.1:0-3363 GCF_010015895.1 Lontra canadensis
CCGGGGTGGCTCAGTCAGTTAAGTGTCTGACTCTTGATCTCAGTTCAGGTCTAGATCTCGGGGTTGTGAGTTCAAGCCTTGCATTGGGCTCCATGCTGGGCATGCAGCCTACTTTAAAAAAACAAAAATTAATTAATTAAAAGGGTAAGATGAAAGCAAAAAAAAAAAAAAAAAGAAGAAGAAGAAGAAGAAGAAGAAGAAGAAGAAGAAGAAGAAGAATATATATCCTCAATGACCGAAAATTATTCTAGAAAAATACCAGCATAAGATGTGAGGAAGAAAGCAAAGTGACATGAGAACATACTAAATTACTTGTCTGGTTCAGGGAAAAAAATGGACATTAAAAAATTTCAGAACTTGACAGAAAAATACAATGTGCTTAAGAGAGGAGCAACCACCATAAGAAAAGGTGATTGTATCTCTACTAAACCCAGAGAAGAAAACCTATCCAGGAAATAGTGGGAAATTGAAATGATAGGAAAACAATTTTCCCTTTAAAAAAAATTCTCAGATGATTCGTTCCACTAAATCTTACAGAAAAAATCATTGGCCATGTCGACCACAGTGTGTGTTTTAGGGCAGGTTATTTCAACTGTCTGCATTTTGGTTTGTTTGTTACATGATTGCATGTAAAATGCTTAGCACAGTGCTCCATAGAAGGCATTCAGTAAATATTAACTTTTGCCATTCTTATTACTTTCACTACTATTTTTACTGCTATTTCTGCTACTATTATTCATGACACTTTATAGTCTCCTAAGTCCCTGACATAAGGGACTCATTAAATCTGTCAACATTTTTGAGGTTGACTTATGAAAAAATATAATTAGATCTTGCAGGCATGGGGAATGTTTCTTAGCAAGATGAGATCCAGAAAAAGAAAAGTTTGTGTTAACTCCAACATAAGCCAAGAGTAATATAGAGTGTGGCATGGCTTGCTAAGGAGTAGAACACGTTAGAAAGTGTCAGTTACACTGAGGAACTGATTTGGGTGTGAAAGTCAAATTCTTGCCCAGTTACTGTAAGTTAGAAAGAACAACAAGCTAAGAAAAACTCAACACACACAAAACAGAGAATCATATTAAAAAAAAAATGGGCAGAAGATATGAACAGACACTTCTTCAATGAAGACATACAAATGGCTATCAGACACATGAAAAAATGTTCATCATCACTAGCCATCAGGGAGATTCAAATTAAAACCACATTGAGATACCACCTTACACCAGTTAGAATGGCCAAAATTAGCAAGACAGGAAACAACATGTGCTGGAGAGGATATGAAGAAAGGGGAACCCTCTTACATTGTTGGTGGAAATGCAAGTTGGTGCAGCCACTTTGGAGAACAGTGTGGAGATTCTTCAAGAAATTAAAAATAGAGCTTCCCTATGACCCTGCAATTGCACTACTGGGTATTTACCCCAAAGATACAGATGTAGTGAAAAGAAGGGCCATCTGTACCCCAATGTTCATAGCAGCAATGGCCACGGTCACCAAACTGTGGAAAGAACTAAGATGCCCTTCAATGGATGCATGGATAAGGAAGATGGGGTCCATATACACTATGGAGTATTATGCCTCCATCAGAAAGGATGGATACCCAACTTTTGTGGCAACATGGATGGGACTGGGAGAGATTATGCTGAGTGAAATAAGTCAAGCAAAGAGAGTCAATTATCATATGGTTTCACTTATTTGTGGAGCATAAGAAATAACATGGAGGACATGGGGAGATGAAGAGGAGAAGGGAGTTGAGGGAAATTGGAAGGGGAGGTGAACCATGAGAGACTATGGACTCTGAAAAACAATCTGAGGGTTTTGAAGGGGCGGGGGGTGGGAGGTTGGGGGACCCAGGTGGTGGGTATTAGAGAGGGCACGGATTGCATGGAGCACTGGGTATGGTGCAAAAACAATGAATACTGTTACGCTGAAAACAAAAAATTTTAAAAAAAGGAAAGAAAAGCTGAATCTTGTCCATGATTTGCTGGCAATGTATCAGGAAGCACATCCCTAACTGGGTCTGTACTTCAAGACCCTACATCCTTGCCTCTAATAGGTAGCAAGTCCCAAGTTGAAGTTGGCTTTGAAAATAGTCATTGCTCAAGAAACACTTATTCAACAATTTATCAACTTTAATCATTTTGTCAATTTAGCAATTTCAACCAGTTTATCAGTTTGTCAGGTCATGCATCATTTGTCACTCTTCTTTAGATACCAAGCATTTCCAGGGAGGAGTCAAGATGGCGGAGAAGTAGCAGCTGAGACTACTTCAGGTAGCAGATCAGCTAGATAGCTTACCTAAAGATTGCAAACACCTACAAATCCAACGGGAGATCGAAGACAAGAAGAACAGCAATTCTAGAAACAGAAAATCAACCACTTTCTGAAAGGTAGGACTGGCGGAGAAGTGAATCCAAAGCGACGGGAAGATAGACCGCGGGGGGAGGGGCCGACTCCCGGCAAGCGGCGGAGCAACGGAGCACAAAAGCAGGACTTTTAAAAGTCTGTTCCCCTGAGGGACATCGCTCCAGAGGCTTAACCGGGGTGAAGCCCACGCGGGGTCAGTGTGGCCTCAGGTCCCACAGGGTCACAGAAGGATCGGGGTGTCTGAGTGTTGCAGAGCTTACAGGTATTAGCACGGGGAAGCCGGCTACAGAGACAGAGCCGAGGAGTGACTCTCAGCTCGGGGTTACCTTGAACCGGTCGCAGGCTCGGTGAGCTCGGAGCGCGGCCGGAGGCCAGGGTGACGGGAGCAATTGGGCGCTGTTCTCTGAGGGCGCACTGAGGAGTGGGGCCCCGGGCTCTCGGCTCCTCCGGGCCAGAGCCTAGGAGGCCACCATCTTCATTCCCGTCCTCCGGACTCTACGGAAAGCGCTCAGGGAACAAAAGCTCCTGAAAGCAAACCCGAGCGGATTACTCAGCCCGGCCCCTGAAAGGGCAGTGCAACTCCACCTGGGGCAAAGACACTTGAGAATCACTACAACAGGCCCCTCCCCCAGAAGATCAACCAGAAATCCAGCCAGGACCAAGTTCACCTACCAAGGAGTGCACTTTCAATACAAAGGAGAGCAGCGGAATTCCAGAGGAGGAGAAAGCAAAGCATGGAACTCATGGCTTTCTCCCCATGATTCCTTAGCCTTGCAGTTAATTTAATTTTTTTTTTCTTTGTCAATTTATTTTTCTCTTCTTCAGATACCAAGCATTTCCAAAACTGAGTAGTTTATCAACATCAGATCCTATGGAGACCCTACCTAATGGAGTGAAACTCAAACTAGGAGTTTGTGTTATCTCTATGGACAAGAAAAGAAAATGTGCTTTTATTATCAATCTCTACAACGATATGGTGATGTTCTACCTTTCCAG
>NW_022634626.1:0-719 GCF_010015895.1 Lontra canadensis
GAGTGCGATCGGGGTCAGGCAGCGGCCGGTCTGAAAGTCCTGGATGGAAGAGAGTTCTTCCAGGAGTTGAGAGCAGGAATGGGAAGGAGTGGGGGTAGATGAAGGTGTCGGCAAGAGAGTGGTGGGATTTAGGTGAGGGGAGACAGAGTGTGACCTGGGGTTTTTTCTATGAACAGCAGGTGGTAGAGTTAGAGATGGGAAGGAGTGAGTTGTGCCAAGGATTTGTGGCTAAGTCCATCAGTCAATGGGGGTAGAAGACCATGATGGGCTATCCTAAGGCAAGTTTAAGGGCCTCTTTTGTCAGAGAGGCAGCTGCCGCTAGGGCCCTGAGGCAGGGCTGCCATCCCTGGGCGGTGACATCTAGTTGCTTGGAGAGTTAATGGGGATAAGGAGACCCTGCTGCGGGAGGCAGTCGATGATGGGCTTAAGTCCTCACTTGTGGGTTGCTACTATAGATCTGGAAATGTCCCATACCTGCGGGTCTACGGAGGGGAGACAGTTCGGGATAGAGGACGAGTCAGAGGGGAGTAGAGGGAAGATGAGGTGAGAAGTCGAGGGAGAGGCAGAGAGACGAATGGTGACCTGAAGTTTGTGGAGGATGTCCCTGCCTAGTAGGGGAACAGGACACGAAGGGATAATGAGGAAGGAGTGTGAGAATGGAAACCCATCCAGACTGCAGGTAAGGGGTGGGTTGGCCTTTGGAGTGGAGGAAGTACCAT
>NW_022634626.1:819-3361 GCF_010015895.1 Lontra canadensis
ATAACTGCAACTGGGGAGGGATGAGTAGGACCGGAGTAGGAAGGCAGGACAGAATGTCCAGTGTCCAGCAGGAAGGATATGGACTTGCCTGCTACCTGGAGCGTGACCCTGGGCTCGGCATGGGTGAGAGGGGTGTCTGAGTCTGGGCTCCCTCAGTCATCCTCCAATCTGAGAAGTTGGAAGGCAGGACTTACCGTCTCACGGTCTCCCCCACGTGGAGGCGCCAGGAATCCCCCGAGGCTGGGGCAGTCCGATTTCCAGTGGCCCATCATGCAGCATTGAGGGCACAGCCTAGTAGGCGCTTTTGGATTGGGCATTGACGGGCCCAGTGTCCCTCGGCTCCGCACCTGAAACAGGCCCCTGGAGGGATGCAGTTAGGTGCTCCCTTCTGTTGACCCCTAGAACCTTCCGGCCTCAGGACTGCTACCAGGGCTTGGGTCTGCAGTTGGACCTTCTGTTGGAGTCTGGCTTGGCGCTTAAGTTCTGCTGCCTCCTCTTGGGAGTTAAAGACTTTAAATGCCATTTTCACCAGACCAGAAATGGGAGTTTGAGGGCCCTCCTCCGCTTTCTTTAATTTTTTTTCCGAATGTTGGCGGCTGACTGAGAAATAAAGTGGGTAGCTTAAACAGTGGCCCCTGCCGGAGAGGCCTGGTCTAGGCGAGTGTATTGAGTCAGCGCCTCAGTAAGTCGGTTAAGAAACATGGCAGGGTTTTCATTGGGTTCCTGAATGATTTCCCTTCACAAACCTTCTACAGCTTTCCTTTGCATTTAGGTTTTGTCCTAAACAACCATCTCATTTAGGACAAAATTATCTCCTTTTACTTTCAATAAAATGTACTCCCATTCCTTAAATCTTTCTTATATATATTCTACTTTCCTACATACAGAGTTGCTTCCTTTATTTCCATCAGTCTTACAGTTAGCAGAATTTTGTACTCTTAGAAACACCTTAACCTCTAGTCAGTTATTAATCAATTGTGAACAGTTATAACAGAATTCTTTAGATGCCAATTTATGAATCAGTTAAGCACAAACCATGCTTACTAACAGATTTAAATATTCTTATTTTCTTTGCTGTAAGAAGTCAAAAGTAAAAAGCTATGTTCAGTAATCAATGATTTGGCATTTTATCCTCTTTGGAAAAGACCTAAATGTCCAACAAATTTAATCCCATTTGTCATCCAAGCAAAACTTTAAACTTTCAGCTTACCAAAGACTTTGAAAGCTATCTCAACATTACCCATTAAAACTTTGAGACAGACAATTAACCATCAGTTTAGTCATTTCTTTGCTAACAGATTTTAACAAATAACAAGAGCTTATTTGACCTTCAGTAAACTTTGATTGATGTTTCACATTTACTGCGGATAACTTTGTCAGGAATTCGGATAGGAGTGGGGAGGGGGAGGGGGAGGGGGAGATGAGGGTGCCGGTTCAGAAATCCTGAACTTAAGGGACCTTGGGGTAAGGGATGGCGGTAAGGAGGAGGAAGAGGAACCAGGGGCCCTCTTGTCAGTGGGTGGGTGAAGCTCTCCGGGGGTTCAGAGAGGGGAGACAGGGAAGAGAGGTCCGGGTCTTTGGGAGCAGTGGGTGGCAGGGTAGGGGGAAGGGAGCGGGCGAAGAGGACCTGTGAAGTGGAGCAGTGAGAGCAGAGCGAGGGGCCAGAGCGCAGAGTCCAGAAAGCCGGGACATAAGTGACCTTGGCCCATCTGCCTAGGTGTCTGCCGAGGTTATTTAGGTCCATGAGAATCTGATAATTAAACGTGCCTTCCGGAGGCCAGTGGGACTGATTTAAGATTGGCCAACAGGCCTAAAACACCCCCGGGATGTTTTAGGGTCGAATTTGGATTGGGAGGTCCCCACGATTCATTGCCGGGCAACCCGAGGGCTGGAGGAAGGCATCCCCTCGTCCACCACTGGGTTGCGGAAAAACTGTGTCGACTGCCCTAGAGGTTAGGACGTCTCCCAGCCTCTCGGAGTCACGGAAGTCACCTGGTGACTGGCGGGGTCCGCCCTGAGGCAGTCGCGATTAGGGCAGGGCTTTCCGGAAGGAGGCGCGGAATCGGGGGAGACTCACCACGGCCTCAGAAGTGGCGTTTGGAAAGGCGGGTCCGGGTCCGGCTAGGGAAAGGAGAGAGCCTCTCCACTGGGGTGGGGGCTCAATCTCCTTCCCGGGTTTCGGCACCAAATGTAGTTTTTCCAGCGAGATAAACACACCAGGCAAAGTGGGTGCAAGGCAAGATTTATTAAAGGCATCTCTGGTGAAGTTTCAGGGCTCAGGAGAAGGGGAGCCAGGAAAGTTGCGCCGGGAGGAGGTGGGCACCCTCGGGCGAGGTTCTGCGACTCTGGAAAGCAGAGTGGTGGAAGTCGCGCCTAAGGCAGGGAGGAGGGGGCTTTTAAGGGGTCTCAAGGGGAGCTCAGGGATCTTTTGGCAAGTTTCCCTTATTCGGATATTTCGCCTGCTCGTCGGGGTCCCATTGGTCCGTAGGAGCCCCGGGCGGGAGTCTCAGATTCCTGCTTGGGCCTTTGTTCTCCTGTCCAA
>NW_022634627.1:0-719 GCF_010015895.1 Lontra canadensis
GAGTGCGATCGGGGTCAGGCAGCGGCCGGTCTGAAAGTCCTGGATGGAAGAGAGTTCTTCCAGGAGTTGAGAGCAGGAATGGGAAGGAGTGGGGGTAGATGAAGGTGTCGGCAAGAGAGTGGTGGGATTTAGGTGAGGGGAGACAGAGTGTGACCTGGGGTTTTTTCTATGAACAGCAGGTGGTAGAGTTAGAGATGGGAAGGAGTGAGTTGTGCCAAGGATTTGTGGCTAAGTCCATCAGTCAATGGGGGTAGAAGACCATGATGGGCTATCCTAAGGCAAGTTTAAGGGCCTCTTTTGTCAGAGAGGCAGCTGCCGCTAGGGCCCTGAGGCAGGGCTGCCATCCCTGGGCGGTGACATCTAGTTGCTTGGAGAGTTAATGGGGATAAGGAGACCCTGCTGCGGGAGGCAGTCGATGATGGGCTTAAGTCCTCACTTGTGGGTTGCTACTATAGATCTGGAAATGTCCCATACCTGCGGGTCTACGGAGGGGAGACAGTTCGGGATAGAGGACGAGTCAGAGGGGAGTAGAGGGAAGATGAGGTGAGAAGTCGAGGGAGAGGCAGAGAGACGAATGGTGACCTGAAGTTTGTGGAGGATGTCCCTGCCTAGTAGGGGAACAGGACACGAAGGGATAATGAGGAAGGAGTGTGAGAATGGAAACCCATCCAGACTGCAGGTAAGGGGTGGGTTGGCCTTTGGAGTGGAGGAAGTACCAT
>NW_022634627.1:819-3361 GCF_010015895.1 Lontra canadensis
ATAACTGCAACTGGGGAGGGATGAGTAGGACCGGAGTAGGAAGGCAGGACAGAATGTCCAGTGTCCAGCAGGAAGGATATGGACTTGCCTGCTACCTGGAGCGTGACCCTGGGCTCGGCATGGGTGAGAGGGGTGTCTGAGTCTGGGCTCCCTCAGTCATCCTCCAATCTGAGAAGTTGGAAGGCAGGACTTACCGTCTCACGGTCTCCCCCACGTGGAGGCGCCAGGAATCCCCCGAGGCTGGGGCAGTCCGATTTCCAGTGGCCCATCATGCAGCATTGAGGGCACAGCCTAGTAGGCGCTTTTGGATTGGGCATTGACGGGCCCAGTGTCCCTCGGCTCCGCACCTGAAACAGGCCCCTGGAGGGATGCAGTTAGGTGCTCCCTTCTGTTGACCCCTAGAACCTTCCGGCCTCAGGACTGCTACCAGGGCTTGGGTCTGCAGTTGGACCTTCTGTTGGAGTCTGGCTTGGCGCTTAAGTTCTGCTGCCTCCTCTTGGGAGTTAAAGACTTTAAATGCCATTTTCACCAGACCAGAAATGGGAGTTTGAGGGCCCTCCTCCGCTTTCTTTAATTTTTTTTCCGAATGTTGGCGGCTGACTGAGAAATAAAGTGGGTAGCTTAAACAGTGGCCCCTGCCGGAGAGGCCTGGTCTAGGCGAGTGTATTGAGTCAGCGCCTCAGTAAGTCGGTTAAGAAACATGGCAGGGTTTTCATTGGGTTCCTGAATGATTTCCCTTCACAAACCTTCTACAGCTTTCCTTTGCATTTAGGTTTTGTCCTAAACAACCATCTCATTTAGGACAAAATTATCTCCTTTTACTTTCAATAAAATGTACTCCCATTCCTTAAATCTTTCTTATATATATTCTACTTTCCTACATACAGAGTTGCTTCCTTTATTTCCATCAGTCTTACAGTTAGCAGAATTTTGTACTCTTAGAAACACCTTAACCTCTAGTCAGTTATTAATCAATTGTGAACAGTTATAACAGAATTCTTTAGATGCCAATTTATGAATCAGTTAAGCACAAACCATGCTTACTAACAGATTTAAATATTCTTATTTTCTTTGCTGTAAGAAGTCAAAAGCACAAAGCTATGTTCAGTAATCAATGATTTGGCATTTTATCCTCTTTGGAAAAGACCTAAATGTCCAACAAATTTAATCCCATTTGTCATCCAAGCAAAACTTTAAACTTTCAGCTTACCAAAGACTTTGAAAGCTATCTCAACATTACCCATTAAAACTTTGAGACAGACAATTAACCATCAGTTTAGTCATTTCTTTGCTAACAGATTTTAACAAATAACAAGAGCTTATTTGACCTTCAGTAAACTTTGATTGATGTTTCACATTTACTGCGGATAACTTTGTCAGGAATTCGGATAGGAGTGGGGAGGGGGAGGGGGAGGGGGAGATGAGGGTGCCGGTTCAGAAATCCTGAACTTAAGGGACCTTGGGGTAAGGGATGGCGGTAAGGAGGAGGAAGAGGAACCAGGGGCCCTCTTGTCAGTGGGTGGGTGAAGCTCTCCGGGGGTTCAGAGAGGGGAGACAGGGAAGAGAGGTCCGGGTCTTTGGGAGCAGTGGGTGGCAGGGTAGGGGGAAGGGAGCGGGCGAAGAGGACCTGTGAAGTGGAGCAGTGAGAGCAGAGCGAGGGGCCAGAGCGCAGAGTCCAGAAAGCCGGGACATAAGTGACCTTGGCCCATCTGCCTAGGTGTCTGCCGAGGTTATTTAGGTCCATGAGAATCTGATAATTAAACGTGCCTTCCGGAGGCCAGTGGGACTGATTTAAGATTGGCCAACAGGCCTAAAACACCCCCGGGATGTTTTAGGGTCGAATTTGGATTGGGAGGTCCCCACGATTCATTGCCGGGCAACCCGAGGGCTGGAGGAAGGCATCCCCTCGTCCACCACTGGGTTGCGGAAAAACTGTGTCGACTGCCCTAGAGGTTAGGACGTCTCCCAGCCTCTCGGAGTCACGGAAGTCACCTGGTGACTGGCGGGGTCCGCCCTGAGGCAGTCGCGATTAGGGCAGGGCTTTCCGGAAGGAGGCGCGGAATCGGGGGAGACTCACCACGGCCTCAGAAGTGGCGTTTGGAAAGGCGGGTCCGGGTCCGGCTAGGGAAAGGAGAGAGCCTCTCCACTGGGGTGGGGGCTCAATCTCCTTCCCGGGTTTCGGCACCAAATGTAGTTTTTCCAGCGAGATAAACACACCAGGCAAAGTGGGTGCAAGGCAAGATTTATTAAAGGCATCTCTGGTGAAGTTTCAGGGCTCAGGAGAAGGGGAGCCAGGAAAGTTGCGCCGGGAGGAGGTGGGCACCCTCGGGCGAGGTTCTGCGACTCTGGAAAGCAGAGTGGTGGAAGTCGCGCCTAAGGCAGGGAGGAGGGGGCTTTTAAGGGGTCTCAAGGGGAGCTCAGGGATCTTTTGGCAAGTTTCCCTTATTCGGATATTTCGCCTGCTCGTCGGGGTCCCATTGGTCCGTAGGAGCCCCGGGCGGGAGTCTCAGATTCCTGCTTGGGCCTTTGTTCTCCTGTCCAA
>NW_022634628.1:0-3355 GCF_010015895.1 Lontra canadensis
GATATCTCCCATGGGGAAGGTCCTGTGTTGTTTTGTGAATCAGGTTTACCCCATAGGGAGGGATTTGAGAGCAGGGTTTGGGGTATGGATGCCTGAAAACAGAGCCTAGGTTTTGGATTTGGTCCTAGTGGCATGGCAGGCCTTATTTCCTGGCTCTGAGGTGGGTTACCCATGCAGTGTTTTTCAAAATGGGGCTCAGTCTAAGGGTCACAATTGGTGTTTGTGTCCAGGATGGCCTGAAAATGTGGGCGTGGCCTCAGGGGCAATGCAGGTTTCTGCTATCTCTGAGGGTTTTCCATAGCTCCAAAAACCAAGGTTTCCTTCTGAGGGGAAAGAGTTCTCTTTTGAGGATACACGGTCCCTAATGTGGAGAGATTTGAGGGAAGTGCTCTGGGTATGGATGCCTGATAACCCAACATAGGTTTAGCATAAGGCACTAGGGGCATGGCAGGTCTGATTTATTAGCTCTGTGGCCAGCTCTTTCAGTGGTTGGTTGGGGCACGGGACTCAGGTGTTTCAGAATGTACATAGCATTAGCATCCGGGGTGTCATATGGACCTTGGTGGCATTGGGGCAAGTGCATGTTTCCCCTAGTCTAGGTGTTTTGTGCAGCTCCAAAAGGCACGGATTCAATCTAGAAGGCAGGGAGAGTTCTGGTGTGGCCACAGAGTCCCCAATCTGGGAGACTTGTGTTCCAGGACTCTCAGGATGGAAGTCTGAATCCCAAGCGAGGTTTTTGGTTAGTGGCTAGGGCGTGGATACCCAATCTGCAGATGCTGAGGTGAGGTCCTGGATTATGAAGTTTGGGTGAGCGTCTTTCATGCGCTCAGACTAGAATTTGTGTCCACTGGGTTGTTGTATGTGTGGGTGGCCTCCTGGGGCCATGGAGTTTTCTCTTGCTCTCAGGGTTTTGTGGGGCTCCAAATAATATGGTTTCATCGTGGAGGACAGGTGGAGTCCTGTGTATGGTTCTAGGGTCCACCATATGGAGGGATTCGAGAGCTGGGCCCTGTGTATGTATGCCTGAAAACTCAACCTAGAGTTCATGGTGGGGCCTAGGGGCATGGGAAGTCAGAAGTATTCCCAATGGGGCCAGCTATCTGGTGGCTGATTGGAGCTCAGTGTTCCAGTTGAGGGCAGAATGTGTATTATTGCCCAAGGTCGGCTTCCATCAATGGGGTGGCTTTAGGGTTTTGTGCAGCTTTCTCCTAATAGGGGGGTCACATGCAGCTCAATAAGGCACATTTTCCTTCGGGAGGGCAGGCACAGTCTTGTGGTGCGGCTAAGGGTTCCCTGTCTATAAGGCTTGTGGACCAGGACTTTGAGGGTCGAAGTCTAAGAACCCAAGCTAGGGTTGAAGCTAGGACCTAGGGCATGGCAGGCCCAAGCTACAGATGCTGAGTCGAGCTCCCCTGGGATCATAGGTGAAGGTGAGTATCAGAATATGGCACAGGCTGGAGTTTGTGTCCATGAGTTCCACCCAGGACATAGGGGGCCTCATGGTGGCATGGAATTTCCTCCCACTCTGGGGATTTTGCAGTTCCAAATACCTGGTTTATTCTCGGATGTGGGTGTTGTCCTGTTTTATGACTCTGGGGTCGCCCTTATCGAGGGATTTGAGAGCAAGTGTCCAGGTATTGATGCCTGAAATCCCAACTGAAGGATAGGTTTAGGTCCTAAGGCCATGGCAGGTCTGATCTTTTGGCCTGGGGTCAGCTGTCCCCGAGGCTGATTGTAGATCGGGACACAGGTTGTGTCAAACTGTGTATTAGTGTCCAGGGTGGTGTATGAAAGTAGGGTGGCATCAGGGGCCTTGCACGTTTGCCCTGATCTATGCATGGGTTTTGTGCAGATCCATAGGGCACACTTTCCATTTGGAGGGCAAGAGACACCCGTGGGGTGGCTCTGGAGTCCCTAGTCTGGAGGATCTGCATTCCAGGATTCAGGGATGGAATTCAGACAACCCAAGTTCAGTTTATGGTTAGGGTGTAGGACATGGATCCTCTAATTGCAGATGCTGAGCAGAGCTCCCCAGATTCTGAAGTTAGGTCAAGTGGCAGACATTTGCTCAAACCAGACTAGAATTTCTGTCCACTAGGGCTGCAGAAGGACTGGGTGGCCTTCTGGGGGTCATGGACATATCTCTTGGTAGGGATTTGCACAGCTCTAAATAGTATGATTTCATTCTCGGTGAGAGGTGGAATCCTGTTGCATGGTTCAGGGATAACCAGTGTGGAGGGATTTGAGAACAGGATTCTGGGTATGGATGCCTAACAACCCAACCTAGTTTTAGCATTAGCGACAAGGGGCATTGCAGGATGATCTGCTGACTGTGGGGCCAGCTATGTAGGTGGCTGACTTGAGGACAGGACTCATGCTGTGGGAGAGAATGTGCATTGGGGTCCGGGGTTGGGTTCCATAAATGGGAGTTGTCTCATTGTCCTGCAGGCTTCTCCTACTCTGGGTTTTGTACAGCTCGATTTAGCACAGTTTCCTTCTGTAGGGTTTGCAGTTTCCCATGGTGTGGCTAGGCATTTCTCTATCTGGAGGGCTTTTTGGCAGGACTCTTGTGCAAAAGACTGAAAACCCAAGCCAGTGTTAGAGTTAGGACCTAGGGCATGGCAAGCCCATTCTACAGACTCTGAGGTGAACTCCCGGGGATCTGAGATTATGGCAAGTGTCAGAAGGTCGACCAGGCTGGATTTTGTGTCCATGTGATCCCCAGAATGTGTGGTGGCCTCATGGGGCCAAGGAGTTTTCACGTTCTTTTGGGTGTTTGTGCAATAGCAAATAGTGTGGTGTATTCTGGGCAATAGATGCTGTCCTGTTTAATGGCTCAGGAGTCCCCCATATGGAGGGACTTGAGAGCAGGGATGGGGTTATGGATGCCTGAAAACCCAACCTATGTTTAGGGTTAGGAACAGGTGGCATGGCAATCCTTATTTCCTGCTCTGGGGTGAGTTACCCATGGGGCTGTGTTGAAAATGGGGCTCAGGCTAAGGATCACAATGGGTGTTTTTGTCAGAACAACCAGCAAAAATGAGCGTGGGCTCATGGGCAGTGCCGGCTTCTTCCAACCTCGAGGGTTTTACATAGCTGCAAAAAGCAAGTTTTCATTCGCGGGGCAGGAGGACATCGGATTTGTCACTCAGGGGTACCCCGTGTGGAGGTATTTGAGAAGAGGGCTAGGGTATTGATGCCTGAAAACACAACCTAGGTTTAGGATTAGGGCCTAGGGGTATGGCAAATTCAATCTGTTGACTATGGGGCCAGCTGACCGGGTGGCTGATTGGAGGATGGGACTGAGATTGTGTCAGATTTCATATTAGTGTCCATGGTGGAGAAGGTAAGTGGG
>NW_022634629.1:0-3354 GCF_010015895.1 Lontra canadensis
CCGCCTTTTTTTTAAAAGATTTTATCAGAGACTGCCTTAAAGCAATATTCCCTCAGGGCCAAGGGCGGGCTGCCCCAAGATGAGACACTTTGACATGAACATTCCTTTGGGCTCAAGGTAATTCACACCCTTTAGGCCCAAGAGAAACTTTTTTCCCTCCTTAACTATGTAGAAGAATCTAAGTTGGGGGTCTTTCCCAGCACAAGGCTGTTACCAGAGACAAATTTTACATGAGTGGCATCTGTGGCCTATCTGTGACCGCCCTGTGGTCCCCGAGGGCAAACATCTGGTGACCAAACACCTGGTCTTCTTGCTCTGGGAACTACCTTTCCCCACCTGAGAGCCCCGGACCCTCCTCCTTTAGCCGGAATGTCTTTGGGATTTCCATGTCTGTGAGGGGTCTGCATACTTACGAGATTTGAGCTTCTGTTAATCTCATTTCAGTTTGATTCTTAGCCCAATAAGGCAATGAAGAGCAATGGAAGGCTGACTTCAACCCAGAAATGGTGTTTTTCTGTTTGTTTGCTTTTTTGTAACATAACATTTTGAAATCTGCTTAAATCCAGAGAGGTTTTTATGACACAATTTGATTTTCACAACAAATACTAGATCTATAACAATACAAATGAAGGAACAATAATTTAATCTATAGTGCAATAAATATTACATGTACAAATAAATATTACATGCACGTATTGTGAAAACGAGTCCCCATAAACTGAAGTGGAGACATCATTTTGCTGTCACTAAAGAAAGCCCTTGAGACACCTGGGGTGGCTCCCTCAGGTTAAGTGTCTCCCTCTGGTGCGGGTCAGGATGCCAGGGTCCTGGGATTGAGCCCCACCTGGAGTAGGGAGCCTGTTTCTTCCTCTTCCTCTGCCCCTCCCCACTGCTCAAGCTTGCTTTCTTTCTCTCTCTCTCTCTCTTTCTCGCTTACTCTCTCAAATAAATAAAATCTTTTTTTTAAATATTTTATTTACTTATTTGACAGACAGAGATCACAAGTAGGCAGAGAGAGAGACAGAGAAGCAGGCTCCCTGCTGAGCAGAGAGCCTGATGTGGGGCTAGATCCCAGGACCCTGGGATCATGACCTGAGCTGAAGGCAGAGGCTTTAACCCACTGAGCCACCAAAGTCCCCCTCAAATAAATAGAATCTTTAAAAAAAAGAAAAAGCCCTTGACACTTCCAATTTTGCACCATCAAATTTATTATTCTTGCTGATTTAAGAACGTGAAGCAAATATGGATCCCAGGGCTTACTTTCAGAGATACTGTAAAAGAAAAGTTACTACGGTGATCCGATTTGGAAATCAGGAGGGACCAGAAAGTCACGACGTGAAGGAGGGAATGAGGCACTTTTCCCTCAGTACCAGTAGTCCAGGATTATTTTGTTTCTTAGATTTTCTTGAAAGGAATTCACATTTTCTCAAATATGCAGTAGAAATATAGATTTTCCTCTGTGTAGCATTGATGTGCTTTGGTCTTGAATATAGAATAATGAGTTTAAAAAATTTTTTAAAGATTAGAGATCTGGACTGCATTGGCCTGAAGAGTAAAAGTGCCCAACCTGTACAATGTTTATTATTAAAAATGGATTCAGGGCACCTGGGTGGCTCGGTGGGTTAAAGCCTCTGCCTTTGGCTCAAGTCATGGTCTCAGGGTCCTGGGATCGAGTCCCGCATCGGGCTCTCTGCTCAGCGGGGAGCCTGCTTCCTCCTCTTTCTCTCTACCTACTTGTGATCTCTATCTGTCAAATGAATAAATAAAATCTAAAAAAAAAATGGATTCAAGGGAAGTTGCTAGGAAATGCGGACATACTATATACCCAAATTGTTAGTTTAATATACCCCATTACAGAGAGCACCAGAAGTAATGCATTGAAAGCAAGGAACTTTTTAGGATTCTGATACTTCTACATTTGTTCTGATACTGAAGAAGAAAATCACTCAGAGCAGGTTCATCCCGAGTAGCCCCAGGCCAGCAGACGCCAGTAGATAGATCAAGAGATAACCAGAAGCCCACTAAGGAGTGAAAGATAACCCAGATGTTTCTGCTTCTGTAAACAGACTTCCCACCACAAGCTCCCTGCACCGCCCTAACAGCCTAAACCAGCCCTCCTCTCCCCAGTTTAAACCCATCTCCCAGCGGCCAGCATAGCCCTTGGAACCTGACCCCATACACCCCTCTATAAAATCCCTGTAACCCCACTATGTGGGGCCCAGAGCTTTGAGCACGAGCTCATCTGGGTCTGCCGGCATAAAATCAATCTGAGGTCTCCTACTTCTCCGAGTGTCACTTGGTCTCTCCCCAGTCTGATTATTTTCTGCAACGTTTCTGGAGGTCCGAGCAAGATTCCAACCCTTCTGGCCCCTTGAGCCTCTGGCCAGTGGCTTTGACTACAGTGGAGCAGGAAGGAACTCAAGGACTGAACGAGGCATCATGTCATCCCACAGTATTCCAGGTCCTCCTTCACCCTGGAGTTCCAACCTTCTGGGCAGTCTTGTCCCGGCTGGACTCCAAGGAGAAGTGGACCAACGTGCCTGGCAACTCATCTGGGTTCCGTAAGCCATCCGGGAATATAATCTGTAGTCAGATCCTACTCAAACTGAATGGAAGGGAAGCTTGATCACCTTCCAGAAATTTCCCAAAGGAATTCCACAGGTCAGGGACCTCCCAGCAGGGCAGGTCCTACAGGACAGGAACCTCCAGAGGGGAGGAACTGTAGTAACTTTGGTGTGAATGCATGAGTGAGTGAACGGCCTGTTTGTGTTTGTGGCTCCCCGGTCTTGAGACTATGGAGTCTGAGCGGGCCCCAAACTGTTTCCAGGGTGAACTCACAGAGTCTAGGGCCAGCACTTTGGGGTACCACTCTGGGGCTTATATGGACTCACTGTGGCTAAGAGGCATCCACATCTCCTCCAGGAGAGCAGACAGGTGGGCATCTGATTGGTCTCTCCTTTGGAGGGGCGCCTACCCTTTGTCTTTGAACCACCAACACAGGGAGGGAACACACAGGGTGGGCAAGAGAGCCTCTGTTCATTGTGGGCAGAAACTCTTCAAAACCTATTCCTAGACTATATGCTTAAGAATTTTAAGAAGGCGTTCTCAGGAAACAGATCAAAATGTCTCCTGGAAAATTACACACATTAAGTGAATTGGAATGGCCCACTTTTGGGGTTGGCTGGTGCTCTGAGGGTACCCTAGACCCACCCACTGTCCAGGCCGTTTACAGAGTTGTGGTCAGTACAGCCGGACACCCTGACCCATACCCATATATTTGATTCTTGGCTTCAGATAGCCCAAGCTGTACCCATGTGGGTCCAATTCTGTGATAATAGGAAGAGCCAGAGTAGG
>NW_022634630.1:0-3354 GCF_010015895.1 Lontra canadensis
CTCTCTCTCTCTCTTTCTGTCTCTCTCTCAATTGAATAAATAAAATCTTTAAAAAAAAAATCTCCCAACATCATATCTAGGGAGGGACTGTCACTTCCTTGTCAATTAAAGATGGCAATAACCCAAATTGTTGAAACTTTTGTGCATATCCCACTCTGATCCTGGGATAATTTGGTAGGTTGTCTTCATCATGTTGATGGCTTCCTTTTCTGTGCGCCATACTTTTCAGTGCTCTGAGAACATGCACGTAAACCCATTTTTAAAATTCAATAGCTCCTCCTGGAATATTCTGGAGTGGATGACCACCACTCGCACCTCACCAGCACATATGAGAGCACCTGTGATCCTGCTCCTTCCCCAGCATTTTTTAGCTTAGCCAATCTGATCATCGAAACACATTATCATATCCTCCAATGTGTGCAGTTCGCTCTGTCAATGGAAGACTCAGGTAGGAGGCAAAGTGGTTGCAACTTCACTAATCCTAGAAAGCTAAAAGGCTAGAGAGCATATGCAGCAGAAGCATCCTCTGTGCAGTGAAAGGGACCAAAAAAATCCTTCAGGTCTCACTGAACTGGCTTTATTTACAAAAATATTTATATTGGAAGCTAAACTCCTTCTCTAGGTACTAACATAAATATTAAGAAGGTTTCACCATAAGCCTGGGAGAAATGCAGAACCATTTGGAAGTTCTTGTCTATTTCAGGGAGTGTTCTGTAATCTGGGACTTGTGTCTCTCTGGCCCAGAGTTTGGGCAGGTCCTCACCTGACCTTCCCGGATCTGAAGAAATGACACAGAGGCCAGATGTGCTCAGTGCTGCAACCTGGGCTGCTGAGTGAGCACCCCCAGGTAAAACATTTCTCAAACCTTGGCATTCATCACAGAAAAGGCAGGGTGGTACACCCTGTGTTCTATCATTGGAGATTTTATTATGTATCAGATGAAGCACCAGGAAGAGGAAAACAGGAGTGGAATCCATCTCTGTGAGCATCAGTGTCATTACGAGGCATGTAATAGTGCACTTCAGATGTCTGTCCAGCGTAAATACATGAAAACACTGCTTTTCTTACAAAAAGATACACATTGCACATAAATATGTAGATCAGTGTTTATAACTAACAAGCAAAATGTTCCAAACATGAAAGCCTCATCTAAATTTCTCCAAAAGCTGCTATATATAAGGAAAAGAAACCCATACACATTCCAACTGTTCTAAGAAATGAGGTATCATCCACATCTTTGGAGTCGTCTGTACATCCCTCCCCGTCCATCAGTCCTGTTCACTATTCTCTGTGTTTACTTTATATTTTTACCAAAGTAAACGCATCACTAAATCGTATTTGATTTTGTATAGTTTTGAAACTAGAACAAATGCAACAATCCTGCACAATTTTTCTGCAAGTCGCTTTTATCTCTTCCTCAGTAGCATGTCTACATAACTGACACTTACAATGTTTCACTGCAGTTCACTGTAACTTGAGCATGATACTGCAGAGCACATACCTTCCACTCGACGGCACTGGGTTGGTCCCCGTTTTTTATTACTACAAAATGGCGGGGTTTCTCTAGCTCTAGCAGCAGAATAACTCTTTCAAAAGGCCTGCTCTCTTCAGCCTGGCCCAGGTCATGGTGAAGCATTTTCAAAAGCGATGGCTCTAACTCACAGCCCCACCACAGTCAGAGCCCATGGGCACAGGCATGACATGATCACACAGGCAGCTTTCCACGGTGTCAGCAAAACACTCCATACCCAAGACATTCTCAGAACTGAAGCTACTTTCTAGACACCAACGTGAATGTTGAGAAACTTGGGCTCTCGGGTAGCAGTTCACTGCAAGCCTGGGAGAAACGTGGACTTATACCTACTTAAAGGAGTGGTCTCAGAAAGAAAGGAGAAATGGGGAGGAAGACAAAATATTTATAGAAATAATGGCTGAAATCTTATCAAATTTGATGGACATCCTTAATTATAGAGTCAATATTTACCTGTAGTAAAATAAAAGCAAGCAGATCTGCTCTTAGATATATCACAGTCAGACCACGGAAAAACAAAGGAGAAATTTTGAAATTGCAAGACAAAAATGTCCCTTCATATACAGAGGACTGCATTAGATTAACCATTGACTTCCAATCAGAACCAGTGGGGGAAAGGCCCTGAAATGACACTAGTCAAAAAGCTGAAAGAGAAAAACTTGTCCAGGTGCCTGGGTGGCTCATTCTGTTGGGCATCTGACTCTTCATTTCAGCTCAGGTCATGATCTCAGGGTCCTGGGATCAAGCCCCATGTCAGGTGCCCTGCTCAGTGAGGGGTCTCCTAGCCTCTCCCTCTGCCCCTCCTCCTGCTCATGCACACATGCACACATTCTCTCTCTCTCTCTCAAATAATCTTTTAAAAAAGTTATCAACCCAGAATTCCATACCTAGCAAATTTGTCTTTCAAAAATGAAGGTAAAATAAAGATATTCTCAGATACACAAAATTACAAGAATTACTAAAGGAAATCTTTGAACTGAAAAAAAGCAAAAACAAAACAAAACGGAAACTTGATTCCAAGATTTGAAAATGCTGAATTTGTTAAGGAATGTGCATGAGCATGTACATGTGTGGCTATACAGAATGTTGTGAAAGTGTTTCTGCAGTTTACTCTCTGCTCATCTCAGAAGGAAAAACACTAGAAAGGACTGAGAAACATACCTGTGTTAGGGTCCATGATCAAAGAACGAGACTGATTAAAGCAAAAATCAAACAAAGCTTTATTTCACGCCAAGCATCAAAATCAAACTGACCGGTCAGTGCTGTCTCTTACGAAAAGGTGACGACGAAGATCCCAGTAAGTCCGCTCCCAACGTGGCTGCTCTGGATTAGGCCTTTCTGTAGATGAGGCCACTCTGGACGAGGCCACTCCCAGGACGAGGCCGCAGCTGATGAGGTCGCTCCTCAGGGCTGCTCCCTGGAACTGCTGCTCATAAAAAGAGGCCACTCTGGAGGAAGCTTCTTTCCTGACGATGCTGCCTCCCACAGGGCTGCTCACCGAGGAAGCCTCATTCCAGATGAAGCCGCTCCCCAGAATGGCGCAGCTCCAGCGAGGCTGTGGCTCAGGGTATCAAGGCCGCTCCTGGCACTGAGGCCGTTCACAGCAAGGTTGCTGGCGTCTAGGCCGTTCCCCGCTGTGTGTCAGCGGGGCCGCTGGTGTCGGGATCGCTGGCATCTCGGCTGCTGCTGGAGTGCTGGGACCGCTGGACCGCTGGCGTCGGGACCGCTGGCGTCTCGGCTGCTGCTGGAGTGCTGGGACCGCTGGACCGCTGGCATGCTGGATCAGCTGGCGTCGGGACCTCTGGCGTCTCGGCTGCAACGGC
>NW_022634631.1:0-3350 GCF_010015895.1 Lontra canadensis
CATAGAAGCCACTTACATTAAGGCCTGTACTCATTAAACCAAGACCAAATACCTAACCTAACTATAGTTTCACTCCCCTTAGCATGTATAATTGAACCAGTCAATATAGGAATTTCCTGATCAACCATGGGAAATTTACTGATAGACCCTTTCTCTTCCCCATAGGAGAGCAATCCTGACTAAAGTAATGGAATCTTGAGGTCCTGGGTTCGCTCAGTTGGTGGAACATCCTACTCTTATTCTCAGCTCTTGTCTTGATCCCAGGGTTGTGAGTTCAAGTCCCACAAAGAGCTCCATGCTTGGTGTAAAGCGTACTTAAAAAAAAATTCAACAGATTCTTTGTTAATATTTTTTTTCTTTTTACCTTTCATTCTTCCTTTAAAAACATTTGTTTTCCAACAGTTCAATTTAATTCATGGCTCACTTAATAAAACTAATCATTCTTTCCTCTCTATTCAGTTGAATTGTCTTTTAACAGATAATATGCATTGTCTCCCCAGGTGAAGGTATCTAAGCCTGAGATGGGGAGTGTCTGATCCAGAAGCTCTTGGGGAAAAGCCCCTATCAACTAAAACCCCTGACATTCACTTGTTCCTTCTGCAGTTCACAGGAATAAAGTTTGTTCTCCAACCGCCCTTTGAAAATGTCCCAAATAGGTAAATGCTCTAACTGGCTTAAGGCATCCACCAGACATCTTACCCCTCAGCCCTACACATCCACAGCACCCAAAATGGAGCATCCAGACACTCACCCTTAGATGTACAAACCTGTAATTCTATTTTTAGACCTGTACTCAATCCAACGTGATTCCTTTCTTACCAGTTCCTGAAGGAAAAGAGACTCTGGTGTCCCAGCTGAGCTCTGAATGTGTCCCCTGGCAGTGAAGGAAATTCTGAGCCTGGTTGAAGTGCTCCCTGAAGCCCACAGTAGGAACACTCCTCTGCACAGACTGGCCTTGCACTGCAGAGTTTAAAGAGCTGACTGTCACCCAAATGTCTGCACTGCCTGTGAGAAGCTGGCAGGACTTAAATAATCTTTGGTTTCTGCTCCACCCTCACAGGACTCTGGCCAAAATTAAAAAAAGAAGCCATCACATTGCAGGGCTCTGCATTTCCAAGAACAGAGAGTAATACCAAAATTCAGTTCCGAGAATCACAGCCATTGCTGGGAAAAGAAAGTGAAAGGCACCATGGCCACTGATTCTGTGTGGTTTTGGCATCATGAGTAAGTCTTCTAGTCTCATCTGAGAGGCCACACTAACCAGGGTATAGGCTCTAGGCCTGGCAGAATCTGAATTCAGAATAAGAGACCACAGACCTGAATCCTGGAAAAATGACACTCATGGTCCCTGTGTTAACCCTGGACAACCCAAACTCTATGGAGAGTGATATCTAATATAGAGTCTATCTATTCCTTGTCACTGGTGTCTGGCACAGAGCTTCAAAAACCCTGATTTCCCTAAGTGTTAGAAGTTGGCTTCGTTATGCTAATGAAGTGATTCCAGGTAGGATCCTAGATCACTTCATGTCAGTGGCTGGTCACTAGAAAGACCAAACATGTAAATAGAGGTTGGGACTCTCAGCCAGCTGGACCTCTGGGGAAGAAAAGGGGGAGTTGGAGATTGAGTACTATCAAATGGCCAATGATTTGATCAATCATGTCCACATAATGAAACCTTAATCAAAACCCTGGACACCAATACTCAAATGGGCTTCTTAGTTGGCATTTGCATTGATATTCTGGGAGGATGATATAGGCATGGAAGCTGTGTACTCTCTCCCAGACCTCACCCTATGTGTATTCTTTTAAATAAAACTGTACATTTAAAGCTTTCCTTACTTCTGTGTATCATTCTAATTATCAAGCCTGAGGGGGTTATAGGACCCCTCTAATCTGTGGACAGTTAGAGGTCCAGGTGACCTAAGGAAACTTCTCAAATGCAGCTGGTATCTGAAGTGAGGGTAGTTTTCTGAGGTACTGAGCCCTGATATCTGGGAAATATTTGCTAACTCTGGGTGGTTAATGTTGGAATTAAAAGGCAATATGCCAGTTTGGGGTGGAAACTGAGTAGAGAGTAACCCTGTGTCCTTAGCAACCATATTCTGGCTTTAATTTTTTTTTTAATTTATTTGTTGAAAAGAAATCTGCTATGTAATTTATATTTAAGAGTTATAAGACCTATACATCAATATGTCCCTCAACAAACAATGGCCATTCACTAAGTTTCCATACCAGAGAGACTGTGCATTCCTTAAATGTCCCTTTTATGAATATATGAACAAATATGCAAAATGTGTATTCTACTTTTCACAAAAATGGCAGCATTCCCTACACAATGTCCTATACCCTGGCTTCTTCATTTGCTTTCATATTTGTTCTGGATGAAAACACTCAAAGCTTCTCCTGTTAAAAAGATTCTGAGAAACAAACTGAGGGTTTTGGAGGGGAGGAGGGTGGGAGGATGGGTAAGCCTGGTGCTGGGTATTACGGAGGGCATGTATTGCATGGAGTACTGGGTGTGGTGCATAAACAATGAATCCTGGAACACTGAAAAAAATTAAATTAAAAAAATAAAATTAAAGATTAAAGAAATGCAAAAAAAATTAAAGTGATTATTGATAGATAAAAAAATTACTAATGTCTTCTCAAACAAACATCTATTTTACTGACAAGTAGGTCAAGAAATAAAACCTACATGAATTATAGCTCAATAAAGGTGTCACTTTAAAAATGAAGAAAAAGAAATCAGACCTGCCCAGCCCAGTAAATTCTGGTGATCCCCTGCAAATAGTAACTACCTCTTCCAATTTGG
Organism: Lontra canadensis; assembly: GCF_010015895.1. Classification (NCBI taxonomy): domain Eukaryota; kingdom Metazoa; phylum Chordata; class Mammalia; order Carnivora; family Mustelidae; genus Lontra; species Lontra canadensis. Next base: position 2,813 of record NW_022634631.1, read on the forward strand.
AGGTTACTCCTTCACACATACACCACATTTTGATTAAAGAATAATTAACATAAAATATTATCTTAGTTTTAGATGCACAATATACTGATTCAACAACTGTATACATTACTCAAAGATCTCCATAATAAATGCAGTCACCATATGACATTATTACAATATCAGTGACTACATTCCTTATGTTCTACTATTCATCCCTGTGACTTAAACGCTTTATAACTGGAAGTTTATGACTCTTAATCTCCTTTATTTATTTTACCTTTGCTGCACCCACCTCCCCTCTGGCAACTACCAGTTTGTTCTCTGTATTTAACAGTCAGTTCTGTTGTTGTTTGTTTGTTCAGATGTCACATATAAGTAAAATTATTTAATATTTGTCTTTCTCTTTCTCACTTATCTCGGTGTAATACCTTCTAAGCTATCCATGTTGTGGCAAATGGCAAGCTCTCATTATTTTATGGCCGAGTAATATTCCATTGTGTGTGTATATGTGTATCTATTCATCTATCAATGCACACTTGGCTAAGTTTATTCCTATGTG
>NW_022634632.1:0-3349 GCF_010015895.1 Lontra canadensis
ATGCTGTTTTCCAGAGTGGTTGCACCAGCTTGCATTCCCACCAACAGTGTAGGAGGGTTCCCCTTTCTCCGCATCCTCGCCAGCATCTGTCATTTCCTGACTTGTTAATTTTAGCCATTCTGACTGGTGTGAGGTGATATCTCATTGTGGTTTTGATTTGTATTTCCCTGATGCAGAGTGATGTGGAGCACTTTTTCATGTGTCTGTTGGCCATCTGGATGTCTTCTTTGCAGAAATGTCTGTTCATGTCTTCTGCCCATTTCTTGATTGGATTATTTGTTCTTTGGGTGTTGAGTTTGCTAAGTTCTTTATAGATTTTGGACACTAGCCCTTTATCTGATAGGTCATTTGCAAATACCTTCTCCCATTCTGTCAGTTGTCTTTTGGTTTTGTTAACCGTTTCCTTTGCTGTGTAAAAGCTTTTGATCTTGATAAAATCCCAATAGTTCATTTTTGCCCTTGCTTCCCTTGCCTTTGGCAATGTTCCTAGGAAGATGTTGCTGCGGCTGAGGTCAAAGAGCTTGCTGCCTGTGTTCTCCTCAAGGATTTTGATGGATTCCTTTCTCACATTGAGGACCTTCATCCATTTTGAGTCTATTTTCGTGTGTGGTGTAAGGAAATGATCCAATTTCATTTTTCTGCATGTGGCTGTCCAATTTTCCCAACACCATTTATTGAAGAGGCTGTCTTTTTTCCATTGGACATTCTTTCCTGCTTTGTTGAAGATTAGTTGACCATAGAGTTGAGGGTCTATTTCTGGGCTCTCTATTCTGTTCCATTGATCTATGTGTCTGTTTTTGTGCCAGTACCATGCTGTCTTGATGATGACAGTTTTGTAATAGAGCTTGAAGTCTGGCATTGTGATGCCACCAACTTTGGCTTTCTTTTTCAATATTTCTTTGGCTATTCGAGGTCTTTTCTGGTTCCATATAAATTTTAGGATTATTTGTTCCATTTCTTTGAAAAAGATGGATGGTACTTTGATAGGAATTGCATTAAATGTGTAGATTGCTTTAGGTAGCATAGACATTTTAACAATATTTATTCTTCCAATCAGAGAGCATGGAACATTTTTCCATTTCTTTATGTCTTCCTCAATTTCTTTCATGAGTACTTTATAGTTTTCTGAGTATAGATTCTTAGCCTCTTTGGTTAGGTTTATTCCTAGGTATCTTATAGTTTAGGGTGCAATTGTAAATGGGATTGACTCCTTAATTTCTCTTTCTTCTGTCTTGTTGTTGGTGTAGAGAGATGCAACTGATTTCTGTGCATTGATTTTCTATCCTGACACTTTACTGAATTCCTGCACAAGTTCTAGCAGTTTTGGAGTGGAGTCTTTTGGGTTTTCCATATATATCATCTGCGAAGAGTGATAGTTTGACTTCTTCTTTGCCAATTTGGATGCCTTTAATTTCCTTTTGCTGTCTGATTGCTGAGGCTAGGACTTCTAGTACTATGTTGAATAGCAATGGTGATAACGGACATCCCTGCCGTGTTCCTGACCTTAGCGGAAAAGCTCTCAGTTTTTCTCCATTGAGATTGATATTTGCAATGGGTTTTTCATAGATGGCTTTGATAATATTGAGGTATGTGCCCTCTATCCCTACACTTTGAAGAGTTTTGATCAGGAAGGGATGCTGTACTTTGTCAAAGGCTTTTTCAGCATCTATGGAGAGTATCATATGGTTCTTATTCTTTCTTTTATTAATGTGTTGTATCACATTGATTTGCGGATGTTGAACCAACCTTGTAGCCCTGGAATAAATCCCACTTGGTCGTGGTGAATAATCCTTTTAATGTACTGTTGAATCCTATTGGCTAGTATTTTGGTGAGAATTTTTGCATCTGTGTTCATCAAGGATATTGGTCTGTAGTTCTCTTTTTTGATGGGATCCTTGTCTGGTTTGGGGATCAAGGTGATGCTGGCCTCAAAAAATGAGTTGGGAAGTTTTCCTTCCATTTCTACTTTTTGGAACAGTTTCAGGAGAATAGGAATTAGTTCTTCTTTAAATGTTTGGTAGAATTCCCCCGGGAAGCCATCTGGCCCTGGGCTTTTGTTTGTTTGGAGATTTTTGATGACTGTTTCAATCTCCTTACTGGTTATGGGTCTGTTCAGGCTTTCTCTTTCTTCCTGGTTCAGTTGTGGTAGTTTATATGTCTCTAGGAATGCATCCATTTCTTCCAGATTGTCGAATTTGTTGGCATAGAGTTGCTCATAGTATGTTCTTATAATTGTCTGTATTTCTTTGGTGTTAGTTGTGATCTCTCCTCTTTCATTCATGATTTTATTTATTTGGGTCCTTTCTCTTTTCTTTTTGATAAGTCTGGCCAGGGGTTTATCAATCTTATTAATTCTTTCAAATAACCAGCTCCTAGTTTTGTTGATTTGTTCTATTGTTTTTTTGGTTTCTATTTCATTGATTTCTGCTCTGATCTTTATGATTTCTCTTCTCCTGCTGGGTTTAGGGTTTCTTTCTTGTTCTTTCTCCAGCTCCTTTAGGTGTAGGGTTAGGTTGTGTACCTGAGACCTTTCTTGTTTCTTGAGAAAGGCTTGTACCGCTATATCTTTTCCTCTCAGGACTGCCTTTGTTGTGTCCCACAGATTTTGAACCGTTGTGTTTTCATTATCATTTGTTTCCATGAATTTTTTCAATTCTTCTTTAATTTCCTGGTTGACCCATTAATTCTTTAGAAGGATGCCATTTAGTCTCCATGTATTTGGGTTCTTTCCAATTTTCCTCTAGCTTCAGAGCACTGTCATCTGAAAATATGCAGGGAATGATCCCAATCTTTTGATAGCGGTTGAGATCTGATTTAGGACCGAGAATATGATCTATTCTGGAGAATGTTCCATGTGCACTAAAGAAGAATGTGTATTCTGTTGCTTTGGGATGAAATGTTCTGAATATATCTGTGATGTCCATCTGATCCAGTGTGTCATTTAAGGCCTTTATTTCCTTGTTGATCTTTTGCTTGGATGATCTGTCCATTTCAGTGAGGGGAGTGTTAAAGTCCCCTACTAGTATTGTATTATTGTTGATGTGTTTTTTTGATTTTGTTCTTAATTGGCTTATAGAGTTGGCTGCTCCCACGTTAGGGGCATAGATATTTAAAATTGTTAGATCTTCTTTTTGGACAGATCCTTTGGGTATGATATAGTGTCCTTCCTCATCTCTTATTATAGTCTTTGGCTTAAAATCTAATTCATCTGATATAAGGATTGCCACTCCTGCTTTCTTCTGATGTCCATTAGCATGGTAAATTCTTTTCCACCCCCTCACTTTAAATCTGGAGGTGTCTTCGGGTTTAAAATGAGTTTCTTGTAGGCAACATATAGATGGGTTTTGTT
>NW_022634633.1:0-3349 GCF_010015895.1 Lontra canadensis
ATGCTGTTTTCCAGAGTGGTTGCACCAGCTTGCATTCCCACCAACAGTGTAGGAGGGTTCCCCTTTCTCCGCATCCTCGCCAGCATCTGTCATTTCCTGACTTGTTAATTTTAGCCATTCTGACTGGTGTGAGGTGATATCTCATTGTGGTTTTGATTTGTATTTCCCTGATGCAGAGTGATGTGGAGCACTTTTTCATGTGTCTGTTGGCCATCTGGATGTCTTCTTTGCAGAAATGTCTGTTCATGTCTTCTGCCCATTTCTTGATTGGATTATTTGTTCTTTGGGTGTTGAGTTTGCTAAGTTCTTTATAGATTTTGGACACTAGCCCTTTATCTGATAGGTCATTTGCAAATACCTTCTCCCATTCTGTCAGTTGTCTTTTGGTTTTGTTAACCGTTTCCTTTGCTGTGTAAAAGCTTTTGATCTTGATAAAATCCCAATAGTTCATTTTTGCCCTTGCTTCCCTTGCCTTTGGCAATGTTCCTAGGAAGATGTTGCTGCGGCTGAGGTCAAAGAGCTTGCTGCCTGTGTTCTCCTCAAGGATTTTGATGGATTCCTTTCTCACATTGAGGACCTTCATCCATTTTGAGTCTATTTTCGTGTGTGGTGTAAGGAAATGATCCAATTTCATTTTTCTGCATGTGGCTGTCCAATTTTCCCAACACCATTTATTGAAGAGGCTGTCTTTTTTCCATTGGACATTCTTTCCTGCTTTGTTGAAGATTAGTTGACCATAGAGTTGAGGGTCTATTTCTGGGCTCTCTATTCTGTTCCATTGATCTATGTGTCTGTTTTTGTGCCAGTACCATGCTGTCTTGATGATGACAGTTTTGTAATAGAGCTTGAAGTCTGGCATTGTGATGCCACCAACTTTGGCTTTCTTTTTCAATATTTCTTTGGCTATTCGAGGTCTTTTCTGGTTCCATATAAATTTTAGGATTATTTGTTCCATTTCTTTGAAAAAGATGGATGGTACTTTGATAGGAATTGCATTAAATGTGTAGATTGCTTTAGGTAGCATAGACATTTTAACAATATTTATTCTTCCAATCAGAGAGCATGGAACATTTTTCCATTTCTTTATGTCTTCCTCAATTTCTTTCATGAGTACTTTATAGTTTTCTGAGTATAGATTCTTAGCCTCTTTGGTTAGGTTTATTCCTAGGTATCTTATAGTTTAGGGTGCAATTGTAAATGGGATTGACTCCTTAATTTCTCTTTCTTCTGTCTTGTTGTTGGTGTAGAGAGATGCAACTGATTTCTGTGCATTGATTTTCTATCCTGACACTTTACTGAATTCCTGCACAAGTTCTAGCAGTTTTGGAGTGGAGTCTTTTGGGTTTTCCATATATATCATCTGCGAAGAGTGATAGTTTGACTTCTTCTTTGCCAATTTGGATGCCTTTAATTTCCTTTTGCTGTCTGATTGCTGAGGCTAGGACTTCTAGTACTATGTTGAATAGCAATGGTGATAACGGACATCCCTGCCGTGTTCCTGACCTTAGCGGAAAAGCTCTCAGTTTTTCTCCATTGAGATTGATATTTGCAATGGGTTTTTCATAGATGGCTTTGATAATATTGAGGTATGTGCCCTCTATCCCTACACTTTGAAGAGTTTTGATCAGGAAGGGATGCTGTACTTTGTCAAAGGCTTTTTCAGCATCTATGGAGAGTATCATATGGTTCTTATTCTTTCTTTTATTAATGTGTTGTATCACATTGATTTGCGGATGTTGAACCAACCTTGTAGCCCTGGAATAAATCCCACTTGGTCGTGGTGAATAATCCTTTTAATGTACTGTTGAATCCTATTGGCTAGTATTTTGGTGAGAATTTTTGCATCTGTGTTCATCAAGGATATTGGTCTGTAGTTCTCTTTTTTGATGGGATCCTTGTCTGGTTTGGGGATCAAGGTGATGCTGGCCTCAAAAAATGAGTTGGGAAGTTTTCCTTCCATTTCTACTTTTTGGAACAGTTTCAGGAGAATAGGAATTAGTTCTTCTTTAAATGTTTGGTAGAATTCCCCCGGGAAGCCATCTGGCCCTGGGCTTTTGTTTGTTTGGAGATTTTTGATGACTGTTTCAATCTCCTTACTGGTTATGGGTCTGTTCAGGCTTTCTCTTTCTTCCTGGTTCAGTTGTGGTAGTTTATATGTCTCTAGGAATGCATCCATTTCTTCCAGATTGTCGAATTTGTTGGCATAGAGTTGCTCATAGTATGTTCTTATAATTGTCTGTATTTCTTTGGTGTTAGTTGTGATCTCTCCTCTTTCATTCATGATTTTATTTATTTGGGTCCTTTCTCTTTTCTTTTTGATAAGTCTGGCCAGGGGTTTATCAATCTTATTAATTCTTTCAAATAACCAGCTCCTAGTTTTGTTGATTTGTTCTATTGTTTTTTTGGTTTCTATTTCATTGATTTCTGCTCTGATCTTTATGATTTCTCTTCTCCTGCTGGGTTTAGGGTTTCTTTCTTGTTCTTTCTCCAGCTCCTTTAGGTGTAGGGTTAGGTTGTGTACCTGAGACCTTTCTTGTTTCTTGAGAAAGGCTTGTACCGCTATATCTTTTCCTCTCAGGACTGCCTTTGTTGTGTCCCACAGATTTTGAACCGTTGTGTTTTCATTATCATTTGTTTCCATGAATTTTTTCAATTCTTCTTTAATTTCCTGGTTGACCCATTAATTCTTTAGAAGGATGCCATTTAGTCTCCATGTATTTGGGTTCTTTCCAATTTTCCTCTAGCTTCAGAGCACTGTCATCTGAAAATATGCAGGGAATGATCCCAATCTTTTGATAGCGGTTGAGATCTGATTTAGGACCGAGAATATGATCTATTCTGGAGAATGTTCCATGTGCACTAAAGAAGAATGTGTATTCTGTTGCTTTGGGATGAAATGTTCTGAATATATCTGTGATGTCCATCTGATCCAGTGTGTCATTTAAGGCCTTTATTTCCTTGTTGATCTTTTGCTTGGATGATCTGTCCATTTCAGTGAGGGGAGTGTTAAAGTCCCCTACTAGTATTGTATTATTGTTGATGTGTTTTTTTGATTTTGTTCTTAATTGGCTTATAGAGTTGGCTGCTCCCACGTTAGGGGCATAGATATTTAAAATTGTTAGATCTTCTTTTTGGACAGATCCTTTGGGTATGATATAGTGTCCTTCCTCATCTCTTATTATAGTCTTTGGCTTAAAATCTAATTCATCTGATATAAGGATTGCCACTCCTGCTTTCTTCTGATGTCCATTAGCATGGTAAATTCTTTTCCACCCCCTCACTTTAAATCTGGAGGTGTCTTCGGGTTTAAAATGAGTTTCTTGTAGGCAACATATAGATGGGTTTTGTT
>NW_022634634.1:0-3344 GCF_010015895.1 Lontra canadensis
CACACCTGCTGCCCTCTGACTGCTCAGTGTCCCAACACTCGCCACCCAGACCCGTGTCCCAGCCACACTGCAGGGGGGCAGCAGCCGAGCCGGGGCAGGGCTGGGAACGGGTGTCTTCGCACAGGAGAACTGCCCAGCATCCCCACCCCCCTTCTGCCCACCTTTGCTCTTCCAGTTTCGGTCGGCCACGTAGCCCAGGTGCCCAGTACACTTGCGGTTGAATTTGGCCGCCAGGGACCTGTATGGGTTCTGGATCAGCAGGATGGCTGAGTCGAACATCTCAATCTCCCTGTGGCCCCTCTCGTGGGTCTTCTCACAGATGGTACGCCGGCTGCTTCAGTGGTCCTTCTCGCCTTTGAACCCTGTGGGGGAGACAGGGGGCCGTTGAGGATGGTGATGGACCCCGCCCTGGCAGTAGGCAGAGCTGAGCGTACCTCCAGGAGACCCCACAAGTCTGGACCCTGCAGGCGCATGCGTGTGGGCGTCTGCAAGGCGATTTCCCCCGAGCGTCGCCAACAACCCGTGAAGTAGTCGTGGCCACAGGCGTGGTTCAGAGTGGGCAGGACACCTGCCAGGATCGCAGGGCAGCACGGAGCTCTGGGCACCTGGTGCAGGTGTCCCCGTGAGGCCGGGCTTCCAGCCCCCACCCAGCAGTGGGCCCCGGGGTCCTGTGGCGGGGTCCCAGCCCTGCCCACCCATAACAGAGTCACACGTGGATCAGCAAGACGCTGGGGGCTCGTTCAGCGGTGGCCTTTATGCTGGGGATGGAGGGGCTCCACGTGCAGTCCCAGGGAGCATGGTGCCTCCCAGGAACTAGGAGTAGGGGGCCGATCAGGGGGTGCAGCCAGATGTCACAGAAGGACCCCCGGAGGGGTGCCCCAGAACCTAGACTCTAGCCATATCCAGACAGACCCGGGGTCCGCCAGCCGGGGACCCATGCTCCATAAATGAGCATGCGTGTCTTCTGGGCTCTTGGGGACAGCGACAAGCCCCAACACCACCTGTTTCATGAGCGGGGGCGGGGGGCACGCAAAGGTGCAGCAGGCAGGGCCGGGTTCTTTGATGCTGGGAAACAAGTCTCCTCTGAGTCCGGTTTGCCTCCTGGAACCCAACCCAGTTCAAACAGATCTCTGCCCCAGGCCTAACAACTGTCAGCCTTTGCCGGGGCTCCTACTGCCCAGCACCGGGGACGAGGCAAAGAGGAGACAGACCATGGGCTGTAAACATAGGGTCAGGATCGGGATCGGGTCCCCAGCACCCCAAGACCTGCAGTGTCTTCTGTGTGTGGCGGGCTGTCCCCACAGCGGCCACTCTGTGTGTGCCATGGGCTACAGTCGCCCAGGACAGACCGGGTGCCCATGCATGTCACTGGCGGGTTGGTGCAGAGGCCAGCGGCCACCCCATGCCAGTCCCTAAGCCTCACAGGGGGAACTCCCAGGGCCAGCACATGTGGCCACGCCAGCCACTGGACCCCCGGGCGACTTGCAGACCAAGACCACCAGCTGTGCAGACGGCTACGGTCCTCTAGACGAGCATGTAGCCAGCAGCCTGTGCCACAGGACTCCACGGGCGCCAGGCCACAGCAGGCAGGACCCCAGAACAGGTCATCCGGCCGCCCCTCCTAGGGGTGCCGGTAACACTCAGGGCATAAGGATGAGCGACCAGCTTTCTCGGCTTCTCCCACCAGACCAGAGCCCCCCGCCAAGCTCAGGACGCTGTGGACCTGGGCTTCTCTTCCTAAACCATAGTCTGGTCAGGAATCTGGACGCAACGGAGGTGACACCTGACGGCAGACCTACAGCCCCTGGCTTGGCTTGGCTGAGGTTCTTGGTCCTACTCAGCACAGGGAGGCCTCTCACTTCTGCAGGGAGAGACTAGGAGCCACACAACTCCGGAGGGTTTTGCACCCATCTTCAAAAACACACCGTTTTGAGGAGCTCCTTCTGGCCTCCCAGAAAACAGACAAATGAGCCGGTGACATCTCACAGAATTACTGCAGGTTCTGCCAAAGAAGGCAAATCCGGAAAGTGGTCATAGCGTGGGAGCGCAAGCCGCCAGGATGGATGTCTGGAGTCCCGGGCCGGCCGCAGGGCTGGGAATGTGTTTGCAATGCTGGTTCACCGGCCCCCTGGGCCAGCCCCGGGACTCCAGGCCCCGCGGCCCTCACTCACCCTTGTTGTACAGGGTCCCATCGAAGTAGTAACTCCCTGTGTAGAAGCCAGTGGCGTGCTCAATGAGGTGCCGTGTCCATGTGCTCCTGGCTCCTGGGAAACTCGACAGAGCCACAAACACCGTGGCCTTGGTGGGCAGGAACCGCCGGTCTGTGCAGCGAGTGTCTGAAAGGCCAGAGGCTGACCACCGACCGCCCCACCTGGACCCACCGCCCCCAGTCTCCTGCTTCATCGATGGAGAAACCGAGGCAGGTTCGGGGGGGAGGGGGTGGCCGCCCAGGCCTGTGCTCAGAGAGAGTTCCGGGGATGACGAGGCCTCCCACGGCCCAGGCGGCGAGCCCTGGCTTCCCACACAGCACAGAACATTCCAGATTCTTCTAGAGGCCTCTGTGGGGTTCGTTCCCTGTTCCCTCTGCCCCCACAGAGGAGACCGCTGGGCGCTGTGCGACCTTGGGCAAGGTGCCGACCCTCTCTGCCCTTCACCACCAAACATGGGCAATCAAATTCACTTCACACGTCCCTTATGAGGGCGGCCCAGCATGGGGCATGGCGCATGTGGGTGCTCTCTGGGTACCCAGCCCCGTCATCCCTGACTGCCCCTGCCTCTTACAAATGGAAATGCAGGGGGGGGGAGGTGGCAGGGAGGGAGGCGGGAGCCAGAGGCAGCACCACACAGACCTTTTTATTTTTCGCTCACAGCAAAAATATCGTAAATAAATAAAGAAAAGAAAAATTACTAGCGTTTTCTGAGCATGGCTTGGCCAAGTGAGGATCTCCGCACTCAGAAAGTCGCCGGGCCCATCCCAGTTATGGTGGGGGGGTGTGATGCAGAGCTTGTGTGGGGGGGGTGCTCCTGTGCTCAGGCGTGTGCCCCCCAGTGCCCTGCACCCCCACCAGAGACTCTCCCTGGCTCCCTCCTCCTCCTGGACACCCATAGGCAGTTGCACCCCTGCCGAGAGCTCCCAGGGTCCTGGCCCCGTCCCTCTGAGAGCTGAGCTGCCACATGGGGACAGAAGCCTAGACCCTGCACTCTTCTGACACTGCACAACCCCTCCACAATCCCCTGCGCATCCCACCACGCAACCCTGTGCACCCCCACCACGCACCCCTGCGCACCCCACCACGTACCCCTGTGTACCTGCACCATGCACCCCTGCATGTCTCCATCACGTA
>NW_022634635.1:0-3343 GCF_010015895.1 Lontra canadensis
CTGTGCTGGGGCTCGCTGTCCTCAGCAGCAGAGCACGGAGACCCTCGGTGGGAGTCAGGGTGTTGACTGTGTCCTGCAACTTCCATAGGTTACAGACCTGGGCGCCTATAGGGGGGTCCTGTCTGGTTTATGAGCCCCGGGCCCCACTGGCTGAGCTTTCAGATGCATCCAAGCCCGGACAGGACTGCAGTCACCCGGCCAAGGTGGTTGGACCGTTCGTGATCGGGTCTGCTGCCTCGTGTCCTCTGTTCCTATCTCCCAGCCCTGTTGCCGTGGGTCTAGGCGACCGGATGCTGATCACACCCACGTCCCTGCCCACCCTCGCCTAGGATGATCTTTGGGGTGGGCACCCCGAGACAGTGTATGAAGGAGGGTCCCCATCCATGGTCCTCAGCTGCCCTAGTGGTGGCTGCCTGGCTTGCACGGTGACAGGGAACGCTTGGGTTAGGCCGGCTGCAGGGTCCACGCAAACCCAGGCACACTTAGAGCCGGGGGGAGGGGCCGGGAGAATCCTTGTGCCGATCCCGCCCTGGGTGGGAACCTCATGGAGGGGCCCGGATTCCCTCAGCACTGGCCTGGGGCTTGTTGAGAACACACAGGACGTGGCGATACCGTCCCAGCCCGGTCACTGTGCTTGTACACAGGCCGTCTGCCTCTGTGGCTCTAGGCCACCCCATCCAGCCACCGAGGTGGCCTCTCTGTCTGTGCATCCGATCTGCTGTCCCGCACCCTTGTCTGTACTGGGGAGTCTGCTTCTCCTTCTGACTCTCCTCCCTCACATGCTCTCTCTCTCTCTCATTCTGTGTCTCAAATAAATAAATAAAATCTTTAAAAAATAATTTACCGGAGAGGGTGAGAGAGAGAATGAGTGGGGGCAGGGGCAGAGGGAGACGGACAAGCAGACTCCCCACTGATCACGGAGCCCAATGTGGGGCTCGATCCCAGGACCCCAGGATCATGACCTGAGGCAATGCAGATGCTTCACTGACTGAGCCACTCTGGCGCCCCTAATGTCACTGCCTTAAAGCTGTTGTCTCAGTGAGACACTGTGAGTGGGCTCCATTCTTCCCGGCGGGACTCAGAGCGGCTGGGGACTGGCCGGCGTCCTCCTGGCCTGGGTGTCCCGGGTGCTCCAGAGCAGCTGAAAGGCCGTGCGCTGTGTGTGTGCGGGCTGGGAATCGGCACCCCCGACAGGGCAAGTGCCTAGAGTCCAGGTGTCACGGTGGGCTTTCGGGGTCCATGGCATCCATTAAATGTGAACCCTCAGCGGCACAAACGTGCGCGTTCCTCCCGGAGGCACGGCTGGCGGGATCTGCGGTCGTGCGGCGGTTCTCTTCGTCGGGCGACGCCTAGGAGCCTTGGCTACTGGTTCAGGGGAGGAAAACGTTTTCTCTGTCTTTCAAGGTTCTTCTGGCTGGTTGACGGGATTCACACGAGAAAACACCCAGCGTTTCGTCGCACGTGCACGGAGATCCAGTGATGAAATGGAGACACAAGGAATGACCACGGCAGCAGCTTTTGTACATTTAAAAAATTTGTTTTAAGATGTTATTTATTTGCCAGAGAGAGAGCGCGTGCACAAGCAGGCAGAGAGGCAGGCGGAGAGAGAAGCAGGGTCCCTGCTGAGCAAGGAGCCCGATGCGGGACTTGATCCCAGGACCCTAGGATTATGACCTGAGCCAAAGGCAGCAGCCTAACCCACTGAGCCACCCAGGCGCCCCAACTTTTGTACATTTTAGATAAGCATAAATCTGTGAGGAATTTGCAGCATAATTCGTCATGTGACCAGGCATTAAATATGAGGTATTTCTATGGAAACAAAGAAAAACAGTGGTGAATGACAGGAGGAAACGATACACCGGCTTCTGAGCTCTGAGGGCAGCGGTGGAGAGGATTTCTAGCCGTCGGGGTTGGAGCATCTGCAGGTGGAGGGAAGGCAGGCAGTGGCAGTTGGAGAGTTTTCTCGGTTTGCAGCTGGAACATCTCCGGTGATCCCTGCGAGCGGCCCACACGGCAACAGGCTCGGAGATGGTCCACGTGTGAGCTATGAGGTGGGTTTTCTGACGTTTCCATCGAGCCGTTCATATCCAGTTGGTGAGATTTCAGGACCTTGCAGTTTCAGTGTCCCATGATTTCAAGTCTAAAAGATGGAAGAAAACGGGAAATGTTAGTTTGGAGAGTTGGAGTCTGATGTTGGAGGAACCTGGAAGGATTCAGGATCCAAAGCCGTTCACAGATAGAAATCAAAAACCTCAAAACAATGAACAGAACTAGAATCTAACACCCAAAATTCCATATTACGGTTTCAGTGGAATTGTAATTTTTCTCTCAACAGCTACCCCTATTTCTATGACCCACAGTAAGACTAATTTGTTTGCAAATTAGATCAAGTTTCAATAAACTTTGCCTCATTATTTATGTCAGCACAGCAAGAGAAGTGATTGATCGTATAGACTCTGTTAAATTTGCTTTGCTGGAACTTTTCATAGTCTCTTTTAAAAATTTTTAAATTAAACAAGTTTTTAATTTTTTTTTAACAAGCAACTTTTTTTTAAAGATTTTTATTTATTTATTTGACAGAGATCACAAGTAGGCAGAGAGGCAGGCAGAGAGAGAGGAGGAAGCAGGCTCCCCGCGAGCAGAGAGCCCGATGCAGGGCTCGATCCCAGGACCCTGAGATCATGACCTGAGCTGAAGACAGAGGATTTAACCCACTGAGCCACCCAGGTGCCCCTCAAGTTTTTAACTTTTTTAAAAAATTATTTGTTGTAGTTGATGTACAATGTTATCTTACATTTGGGTGTACAACGTAGCGATTCAAAGTTCTGTACATTCCTTGGTGCCCACCATGACAGCTGTAGTTCTCATCTGCCACCAAAAGTGACACCACAGTATCCTTAGCTATATTCCTTCTGCTGTCCTTTTCATCCTTGTGACTTGTTTGTAACTGGACGTTTGTACATCTTATCCTTTCCCCCTAGTGTTCCCTTTCCTCCAATTCCCCCTCCTTTGGCTGCCACAAGTTTCCTGTCTGTATTCATGAGTTTGTTTCTGGTTTTTTGTTAGGTTGTTTGATTCCAGAATAAGTGAGATCATGTGACATTTGTCTTTCCCTCTCTGACTTCCTTCAGTTAACACCTTCCAGTTCCAGCCTTGTTACAAATGACAAGATTTCATTCACCATCAAGACTGTGTAATACTCCATTGTGTGTGTGTGTGCATGTGTTTGTGCGTGTGCATGTGTGTGTACACGCCCCACATCATCTTCAGCTCCTCTGTCAGGGGACACGTGGGCTGCTTCAATGACTGGCCTATTGTACATGATGTAATAAACACGGGGGGC
>NW_022634636.1:0-3343 GCF_010015895.1 Lontra canadensis
TTTCTTTCTTTCTTTCTTTCTTTCTTTCTTTCTTTCTTTCTTTCTTCTTTCTTTCTTTCTTTCTTTTTTTTTTTTGTAAGAAAATCCATTATTTTTGTTTGGTGTAAGAAAGTCATCCAGGGGGCGCCTGGGTGGCTCAGTGGGTTAAAGCCTCTGCCTTTGGCTCAGGTCAAGATCTCAGGTCCTGGGATCGAGCCCTGCATCCGGCTCTCTGCTTAGCGGGGAGGCTGCTTCCCCCTCTCTCTCTGCCTGCCTCTCTGCCTACTTGTGATCTGTCTGTCAAATAGATAAATAAAATCTTTAAAAAAAAAAAAAGAAGAAAGTCATCCAGTTTCATTCTTTTGCATATAGTTTTCCAGTTTTCACAACCCCATTGGTAGAAAAGATTGTCTTCCTACTGCACACTTTTCCTCCTTTGTCAAAGAGTGATTGAATCACGGGTTTATTTCTGGGCCTTTTATTGTCTTCCATTGATCTATGTGTCTACTTTCCTGCCAGTACCATATTGTTTTGATTATTATAGCTTTGTACTATAACTTGAAGTCTGGAATTGTGATAACTCCATTTCTTTTTCCTTTTCTAGATTCCTTTGGCTATTTGTTTTTTTGTGGTTTCATACAAATTTTAAGGTTTTTTCCTAATTTTGTGAAAAATGCGGTTAGTATTTTGATAGAGACTGCTTTAAATGTGTAGATTGCTTTGGGTAGCATAGAGGTTTTAACAATATTTAGTCTTCCAACCCATCAGGATGGAGTATCTTCCCATTTGTTTGTGTCAACTTCAATTTCTTTCATCAGGCTTTAATAGTTTTCTGAGTACAGATCTTTTACCTCTTTGATTAAGTTTGTTCCTTAGTATTTTATTTTTACGGTAGTTGTAAATGAGGTTGTTTTCTTATTTTCTCTTTCTGTTGCTTCAATATTGGTATATAGAAATATGACAGATTTCAGTACATTGATTTCGTATCCTGTGATCTTAGTGAATTCATTTATCAGTTCTAGTAGTTTTGGAGTTTTTTGGGATTTCTCTATACAGTGTTATGTCATTTGCAAAGAGTGAGTTTTATTTCTTCACGAATTTATGTGACATTTATTGCTTTTTCTTGTCTGATTGTTGTGGTTAGGACATCTAGTACTATGTAGAATAAATGTGGTGAGAGTGGATATCCTTGTCATGTTTTTGACCTTTGGGGAAAAGCTCTTAGTTTTTTCCCATTGAGTGTGATGTTAGTATTGGGTTTTGTATAGGGCCTTTATTTTGTTGAGGTATGTTCCTTCTACATCTATTTTGTTGATGGTTTTATTGTGAATGAGTATTGTACTCTGTTAAGTGCTTTTTTGGTATCTATTGAAATGACTTTGATTTTTATCTTTTTCCTTGTTGATGTGTGTATGACGTTGATTGCTTTGCAAAAATTGAAACATGCTTCCATCTCAGGAATAAATTCCACTTGACCATGGTGAATACTTTTTTAAATGTATTTTTGGATTTGATTTGGTAATATGGTGTTGAGGATTTTTGCATCTATGTTCATCAGAGATATTGGCCTCTAATATTCTTTTGTAGTGTCCGTATCTGATGTTGGTATTGGAAGAATACTGGTCTCATAGAACAAATTTGGAAGCTTTCCATCCTGTTCTACTTCTTGGAAAAGTTTGAGAAGAATAGGTCTTAACTTTTCATTAAATGTTTGGAAACAAACATTTAACATGGAATTGGTAGAATTCACCTGTGAAGCCTTTGGTCCTGAGCTTTTGTTTCCTGGGATTTTTTAAACTATTGATTCAATTTTATTGCTCATAATTTGTCTGTTCAAATTTTCTATTTCTTCCTGTTTCAGTTTTCATAGTGTGTATGTTTCTAAAAATTTATCCATTTCATTTAGGTTGCTCAATTTCTTGGCATATAATTTTCCATAATATTCTTTTAAAATTCTTTGTATTTCTGTAGTGTCAGTTTTTTTTTTTTAATTGATGAGTGTGACTAAGGGCTTGTCAATTTAATTGATTATTTCCAAGAACTAGCTACTGTTTTCTAATTTTTTTTTTCTTTTAGCTTCTGTTTTGTTTGTTTCTGCTCTAAACTTTATTTCCTTCCTTCCACTGCACTTATGTTTTACTTATTCTTTTTTTCTGGTTTCTTTACAAGTAATGGCAGGTTGTTTGAGATTTTTCTTGCTTCTTTATGTTGGCTTGTGCTAGTATAAACTTCCTTTTAAAAACCACTTTTGCTGTATCTCAGAGGTTTGAACCATTATATTTCATTCTCATTGTCTCCAAAATTTTTGATTTCCTGTGTGCTATCTTGTTTTCCCCTTTTATTGTTTGGTAATTTGTTATTTAACCTTCATGTATTTATGTTCTTTCCAGGACTTTTTTGTGGTTGATTTCTAGTTTCATAGCATTACGGCAAAAAAGATGCATGGTATGACTTCGATCTTTTTGAATATGTTGATACTATTTTTCTCACCAAGTTTGTGATCTATTCTGGAGACTAGTCAATGTGCACTTGAAAAGAATGTATATCCTGCTGTTTTAGGATGGAATGTTATGAATATACCTGTTACAATCATCTAGTCCAATGTGTCATCAAAGCCACTGTTTTCTTGTTGACTTTCTGTCACTATGATCTATCCAATAATGTAAATAGGGTGTGAAAGTCCCCTACTGTTATTGTATTATTCTTGCTTAGTTCCTGTATGTTTCCTACTCACTGCTTTGTGTTTGGTTGCTCCCATGTAGGGTCCATAAATATCTACAATTGTTATGTCTTCTAGTTGGATTGTTCCTTTTAGAATTATCTAGTGTCTTTTGTGTCCTGTTACAGTCTTTGTTTTAAAGTCTATTTTGTCTGGTATGAATATTGCTACCCCAGATTTCTTTTCACAACCATTTGCATGATAAATATTTCTCCAAGCTCTCACTTTAAATGTGCATGTGTCTTTTTGCCTGAAACGAGTCTCTTAAGGGCAGCATATAGATGGGGCTTGCTTTTTAATCCATTCCATCACCCTGTGTATTTGATTGGAGAGTTGAATCCATTTACATTTATTGTAATTATCTATAGATGTGCACTTTTTGCCATTTTGTTTCTTGTTTTGTGATTGTTTTTGTAGTTCTTCTCTGTTCCTTTCTTATCTTCTCTCCTGTTCTGATGGCCCTCTTTAGTTACCTACTTGGATTCCTTCCTCGTTATTTCTGCTCATCTATTACTGGTTTTTGGTTTGTGTTTACCATCAGCTTTGTGTGTAACATCTTCTGCATATAGCAGTCTATATTAAGTGATAGTCACTTACGTTTCAATGCATTCTTAACTCCCTCTCATGTTTTAGGAATGTGGTGTC
>NW_022634637.1:0-3343 GCF_010015895.1 Lontra canadensis
TCCCCCCATGATTTGGGGTCTCTTCTGATTTGGTCAAAGCACATTTACCTGGGGTCTTTGCCACACTTTTAGTACTTTATGCATTCCTTCATATATTCTTATCTGGATAAAATGGCATGGTGGAAAAACTCATCACAAAATAGAACAAGAGACAGTACCGAAGGCTAGGGACCTAATCTATACAGACATTGGTAATATGTTAGATCTAGAGTTCAGAATGATGATTCTCAAGGTGCTAGCTGGGCTCAAAAAAGGCATGGAAGATATTAGAGAAACCCTGTCTGGAGAAACCAAAGCTCTTTCTGGAGAAATAAAAGAACTAAAATCTAACCAAGTTGAAATCGAAAAAGCTATTAATGAGGTGCAATAAAAAATGGAGGCTCTTACTGCTAGGATAAATGAGGCAGAAGAGAGAATTGGTGATATAGAAGACCAAATGGTGGAGAATAAAGAAGCTGAGCAAAAGAGAGACAAACAACTACTGGACCATGAGGGGAGAATTCGAGAGGTAAGTGATACCATAAGATGAAACAACATTAGAATAATTGGGATTCCAGAAGAAGAAGAAAGAGAGAGGGGAGCAGAAGGTATTTTCAAAAGAATTATTGTAGAGAGTTTCCCTAATATGGCAAAGAGAACAAACATCAAAATCCACGAGGCACAGAGAACCCCCCTCAAAATCAATAAGAATAGGTCCACACCCCGTAATCTAATAGTAAAATTTAAAGTCTTAGCAACAGAGAGAAAATTCTGAAAGCACTTTAGGACAAGAAGTCTGTAGCTTACAATGGTAAAAACATTAGATTGGCAGCGCACTTATCCACAGAGACCTGGCAGGCCAGAAAGAACTGGCATGATATATTCAGAGCACTAAACGAGAAAAACATGCAGCCAAGAAAACTATATCTAGCTAGGCTATCATTGAAAATAGGAGGAGAGATAAAAAGCTTTCAGGACAAACAAAAACTACAAGAATTTGTAAACACTAAACCAGCTCTACAGGCAAAGTTGAAAGAGGTCCTCTAAGCAAAGAGAGAGCCTAAAAGTAGTAGTTCAGAAAGGAACAGAGACAATATACAGTAATAGTCACCTTACAGACAATACAATGGCACTAAATTCATATCTCTCAAAAGTTACCCTGAATGTAAATGGGCTAAGTGACCCAATCAAAAGACACAGGGCATCAGAATGGATAAAAAACAAAGCCCATCAATATGCTGTCTACAGGAAACTCATTTTAGACCCAAAGTCACCTCCAGATTTAAAGTGAGGGTGTGGAAAACAATTTACCATGCTAATGGACATCAAAAGAAAGCTGGGGTGGCAATCCTTATGTCCGATCCATTAGATTTTAAGCCAAAGACAATAATAAGAGATGAGGAAGGACACTGTATCATACTCGAAGGGTCTGTCCAACAAGGAGATCTAACAATTTTAAGTATCTATGACCCAACATGGGAGCAGCCAACTATATAAACAAATTAGTAAACAAAATCAAAGAAACACATCAACATAATACAGTAATAGTAAGGGACTTTAATACTACCCTTGCTGAAATGGACAGAGCATCCAAGCAAAAGATCAACAAGGAAGTAAAGGCCTTAAATGACACACTGGACCACATGGACATCACAGATATATTCAGAACATTCCATCCCAAAGCAACAGAATACACATTCTTTAGTACACATGGAACATTCTCCAGAATAGATCACATCCTGGGTCATAAACCAGGTCTCAACCAGGATCAAAAGATTGGGATCATTCCTTGCATATTTTCAGACCACAGTGCTCTGAAGCTAGAGCTCAATCACAAGAGGAAATTTGGAAGGAACCCAAATACATAGAGACAAAAGAGCATTCTTCTAAAGAACGAATGGGTCAATCAGGAAATTAAAGAAAAATTTTTAAAAATTTCATGGAAACAAATGAAAATGGAAACAAAATGGTTCAAAATCTGTGGGACACACACACAAGAAAAGGCAGTCCTGAGAGTAAAATACATAGCAATACAAGACTTTGTCAAGAAACAAGAAAGGTTGAGAGGTCTCAAATACACAACCTAACCCTACACCTAAAGGAGCTGGAGAAAGAACAGCAAAGAAAATCTAAACCCAGCAGGAGAAGAGAAATGATAAAGATCAGAGCAGAAATCAATGAAATAGAAACAAAAACAAACAAACGAAAAACAATAGAACAAATCAAGGAAACTAGGAGCTGGTTCTTAGAAAAAATTAATAAGATTGATAAGCCTCTGGCCAGACTTATCAAAAAAGAAAAGAGAAAGGACCCAAATTAATAAAATCATGAATGAAAGAGGAAAGATTACAACCAACACCAAAGAAATGCAAACAGTTATAAGAACATATTATGAGCAACTAAATGGCAGCAAATTTGACAATCTGGAAGAAATGGATGCATTCCTAGAGACATATAAACTACCACAGCTGAACCAGGAAGAAATAGAAAACCTGAATAGACCCATAACCTGTAAGGAGATTGACGAAGTCATCAAAATCTCCCAACAGGGGTGCCTGGGTGGCTCAGTGGGTTAAGCCTCTGCCTTCAGCTCAGGTCATTATCTCAGAGTCCTGGGATTGAGGCCCACATCAGGCTCCCTGCTCAGTGGGGAGCCTGCTTCCTCCTCTTTCTCTCTGTCTGCCTCTCTGCCTACTTGGGATCTCTCTCTCTGTCAAATATGTAAATAAAATCTTTAAAAAATATCCGAACAAACAAGAGTCCAGGGCCAGACGGCTTCCCAGGGGAATTCTATCTAGCATTTAAAGAAGAATTAATACCTGTTTTCCTGAAACTGTTCCAAAAAATAGAAATGGAAGAAAAAATTCCAAACTCATTTTATGAGGCCAGCATTACCTTGATCCCAAAACCAGACAAGGATCCCATCAAAAAAAAGAACTACAGACCAATATCTTTGATGAACACAAATGTGGGAATTTTCACCAAAATACTACCCAATAGGATCCAAAAGTATATCAAAAGGATTATTCACCACGACAAAGTGGGATTTATTCCAGGGCTGCAAGGTTGGTTCAACATCCACAAATCAATCAATGTGATACACTACATTAATAAAAGAAAGAACAAGAACCATATGATACTCTCAATACATGCTGGAAAAGCATTTGACAAAGTACAGCATCCTGTCCTGATCAAAACTCTTCAAAGTGTAGGGGTAGAGGATACATACCTCAATATCATAAAAACCATCTATGAAAAACCCACCAAGAATATCATTCTTAATGGAGAAAAACTGAGAGCTTTTCCGCTGAGGTCAGGAACACGACAGGATGTCCATTATCACCATTGCATATCAACATAGTAC
>NW_022634638.1:0-3343 GCF_010015895.1 Lontra canadensis
TTTCTTTCTTTCTTTCTTTCTTTCTTTCTTTCTTTCTTTCTTTCTTCTTTCTTTCTTTCTTTCTTTTTTTTTTTTGTAAGAAAATCCATTATTTTTGTTTGGTGTAAGAAAGTCATCCAGGGGGCGCCTGGGTGGCTCAGTGGGTTAAAGCCTCTGCCTTTGGCTCAGGTCAAGATCTCAGGTCCTGGGATCGAGCCCTGCATCGGGCTCTCTGCTTAGCGGGGAGGCTGCTTCCCCCTCTCTCTCTGCCTGCCTCTCTGCCTACTTGTGATCTGTCTGTCAAATAGATAAATAAAATCTTAAAAAAAAAAAAAAGAAGAAAGTCATCCAGTTTCATTCTTTTGCATATAGTTTTCCAGTTTTCACAACCCCATTGGTAGAAAAGATTGTCTTCCTACTGCACACTTTTCCTCCTTTGTCAAAGAGTGATTGAATCATGGGTTTATTTCTGGGCCTTTTATTGTCTTCCATTGATCTATGTGTCTACTTTCCTGCCAGTACCATATTGTTTTGATTATTATAGCTTTGTACTATAACTTGAAGTCTGGAATTGTGATAACTCCATTTCTTTTTCCTTTTCTAGATTCCTTTGGCTATTTGTTTTTTTGTGGTTTCATACAAATTTTAAGGTTTTTTCCTAATTTTGTGAAAAATGCGGTTAGTATTTTGATAGAGACTGCTTTAAATGTGTAGATTGCTTTGGGTAGCATAGAGGTTTTAACAATATTTAGTCTTCCAACCCATCAGGATGGAGTATCTTCCCATTTGTTTGTGTCAACTTCAATTTCTTTCATCAGGCTTTAATAGTTTTCTGAGTACAGATCTTTTACCTCTTTGATTAAGTTTGTTCCTTAGTATTTTATTTTTACGGTAGTTGTAAATGAGGTTGTTTTCTTATTTTCTCTTTCTGTTGCTTCAATATTGGTATATAGAAATATGACAGATTTCAGTACATTGATTTCGTATCCTGTGATCTTAGTGAATTCATTTATCAGTTCTAGTAGTTTTGGAGTTTTTTGGGATTTCTCTATACAGTGTTATGTCATTTGCAAAGAGTGAGTTTTATTTCTTCACGAATTTATGTGACATTTATTGCTTTTTCTTGTCTGATTGTTGTGGTTAGGACATCTAGTACTATGTAGAATAAATGTGGTGAGAGTGGATATCCTTGTCATGTTTTTGACCTTTGGGGAAAAGCTCTTAGTTTTTTCCCATTGAGTGTGATGTTAGTATTGGGTTTTGTATAGGGCCTTTATTTTGTTGAGGTATGTTCCTTCTACATCTATTTTGTTGATGGTTTTATTGTGAATGAGTATTGTACTCTGTTAAGTGCTTTTTTGGTATCTATTGAAATGACTTTGATTTTTATCTTTTTCCTTGTTGATGTGTGTATGACGTTGATTGCTTTGCAAAAATTGAAACGTGCTTCCATCTCAGGAATAAATTCCACTTGACCATGGTGAATACTTTTTTAAATGTATTTTTGGATTTGATTTGGTAATATGGTGTTGAGGATTTTTGCATCTATGTTCATCAGAGATATTGGCCTCTAATATTCTTTTGTAGTGTCCGTATCTGATGTTGGTATTGGAAGAATACTGGTCTCATAGAACAAATTTGGAAGCTTTCCATCCTGTTCTACTTCTTGGAAAAGTTTGAGAAGAATAGGTCTTAACTTTTCATTAAATGTTTGGAAACAAACATTTAACATGGAATTGGTAGAATTCACCTGTGAAGCCTTTGGTCCTGAGCTTTTGTTTCCTGGGATTTTTTAAATTATTGATTCAATTTTATTGCTCATAATTTGTCTGTTCAAATTTTCTATTTCTTCCTGTTTCAGTTTTCATAGTGTGTATGTTTCTAAAAATTTATCCATTTCATTTAGGTTGCTCAATTTCTTGGCATATAATTTTCCATAATATTCTTTTAAAATTCTTTGTATTTCTGTAGTGTCAGTTTTTTTTTTTTAATTGATGAGTGTGACTAAGGGCTTGTCAATTTAATTGATTATTTCCAAGAACTAGCTACTGTTTTCTAATTTTTTTTTTCTTTTAGCTTCTGTTTTGTTTGTTTCTGCTCTAAACTTTATTTCCTTCCTTCCACTGCACTTATGTTTTACTTATTCTTTTTTTCTGGTTTCTTTACAAGTAATGGCAGGTTGTTTGAGATTTTTCTTGCTTCTTTATGTTGGCTTGTGCTGGTATAAACTTCCTTTTAAAAACCACTTTTGCTGTATCTCAGAGGTTTGAACCATTATATTTCATTCTCATTGTCTCCAAAATTTTTGATTTCCTGTGTGCTATCTTGTTTTCCCCTTTTATTGTTTGGTAATTTGTTATTTAACCTTCATGTATTTATGTTCTTTCCAGGACTTTTTTGTGGTTGATTTCTAGTTTCATAGCATTACGGCAAAAAAGATGCATGGTATGACTTTGATCTTTTTGAATATGTTGATACTATTTTTCTCACCAAGTTTGTGATCTATTCTGGAGACTAGTCAATGTGCACTTGAAAAGAATGTATATCCTGCTGTTTTAGGATGGAACGTTATGAATATACCTGTTACAATCATCTAGTCCAATGTGTCATCAAAGCCACTGTTTTCTTGTTGACTTTCTGTCACTATGATCTATCCAATAATGTAAATAGGGTGTGAAAGTCCCCTACTGTTATTGTATTATTCTTGCTTAGTTCCTGTATGTTTCCTACTCACTGCTTTGTGTTTGGTTGCTCCCATGTAGGGTCCATAAATATCTACAATTGTTATGTCTTCTAGTTGGATTGTTCCTTTTAGAATTATCTAGTGTCTTTTGTGTCCTGTTACAGTCTTTGTTTTAAAGTCTATTTTGTCTGGTATGAATATTGCTACCCCAGATTTCTTTTCACAACCATTTGCATGATAAATATTTCTCCAAGCTCTCACTTTAAATGTGCATGTGTCTTTTTGCCTGAAACGAGTCTCTTAAGGGCAGCATATAGATGGGGCTTGCTTTTTAATCCATTCCATCACCCTGTGTATTTGATTGGAGAGTTGAATCCATTTACATTTATTGTAATTATCTATAGATGTGCACTTTTTGCCATTTTGTTTCTTGTTTTGTGATTGTTTTTGTAGTTCTTCTCTGTTCCTTTCTTATCTTCTCTCCTGTTCTGATGGCCCTCTTTAGTTACCTACTTGGATTCCTTCCTCGTTATTTCTGCTCATCTATTACTGGTTTTTGGTTTGTGTTTACCATCAGCTTTGTGTGTAACATCTTCTGCATATAGCAGTCTATATTAAGTGATAGTCACTTACATTTCAATGCATTCTTAACTCCCTCTCATGTTTTAGGAATGTGGTGTC
>NW_022634639.1:0-3342 GCF_010015895.1 Lontra canadensis
TCAAAGAAACACATTGACAATAATACAATAATAGTAGGCAAATTTAACACCCTCCTCACTGAAATGGACAAATCATCCAAGAAAAAGATCAACAAGGAAATAAAGGCCTTAAATGACACACTGGACCAGATGGACATCACAGATATATTCAGAACATTCCATCCCAAAGCAAAAGAATACATATTCTTCTCTAGTGCACAACATTCTCCAGAATAGATCACATCCTGGGTCACAAATCGGGGCTCAACTGGTACCAAAAGACTGGGATCATGCTCTGCATATTTTCAATGCTCTGAAAATAGAACTCAATCACAAGAGGAAAGTTGGAAAGAACTTAAATACATGAAGGCTAAAGAGTATCCTACTACTAAAAAATGAATAGGTCAACCAGGAAATTAAGGAAGTATTGAAAAAAGTCATGGAAACAAATGAAAATGAAAACCAACTGTTCAAAATCTGTGGGACACAGCAAGGGCAGTCCTGAGAGAATAGAATATAGCAATACAAGCCTTTCTCAAGAAATAAGAAAAGTCTCAAGTATACACCCTAACCCTACACCTAAAAGAGCTGGAGAAAGAGCAGCAAAGTAAGCCTAAACCCAGCAGGAGAAGAGAAACAATAAGGATCAAGCACAAATCAATGAAATAGAAGCCAAAAGAACAGAAGAACAGATCAACAAAACTAGGAGCTAGTTCTTTGAAGAATTAATAAGATTGATAAACCCCAGACCAGACTTATCAAAAAGAAAAGAGAAAGGACTCAAATAAATAAAATCATGAATGAAAGAGTAGGGATCACAACCAACACTGAAGAAATACAAACAATTATCAGAACATACTATGAGCAACTATAGGCACAAATTTGACAATCTTGAAGAAATGGATGCATTCCTCAAGATGTATAAACACCAAAACAGAATCAGGAAGAAATAAAAAACCTGAACAGACCTATAACCAGTAAGGAGATTGAAGCAGTCATCAAAACTCTCCTAACAAACAAGAGCCCAGGGCCAGATGGCTTCCCAGGGGAATTCTACCAAACATTTAAAGAAGAATTAATACCTATTCTCCTGAAACTGTTCCGAAAAATAGAAATGGAAGGAAAACTTTCAAACTAATTTTATGAGTCCAGAATTAATTTGATACCCAAACCAGACAAAGACCCCATCAAAAAGGAGAATTACAGACCAATATCCTTGATGAACACAGCTGTGAAAAATCTCACCAAAATACTAGCCAACAGGATCCAACAGTACATTAAAAGGATTATTTGCCATGACCAAGTGGGATTTATTCCTGGGCTTCAAGGTTGGTTCAACATCCACAAACCAATCAATGTGATACAATACATTAATAAAAGAAAGAACAAGAACCATATGATACTCTAAATAGATGCTGAAAAAGCATTTGACAAAGTAAAGCATCCTTTCTTGATCAAAACTCTTCAAAGAATAGGGATAGAGGGTGCATACCTCAATATCATCAAAGCCATCTCTGAAAAACCCACAGCAAATATCATTCTCAATTGGGAAAAACTGAGAACTTTCCCCCTATGGTCAGGAACATGGCAGGGATGTCCACTATCACCACTGCTATTCAACATAGTACTATAAGTCCTAGCCTCAGCAATCAGACAACAGAATGAATTAAAAGACATATGAATTGGCAAAGAGGAAGTCAAACTGTCACTCTTTGCAGATGATATGATACGTTATTGGAAAACCCAAAAGACTCCATTCCAAAACTACTAGAACTCATACAGGAATTCAGTAAAGTGTCAGTATATAAAATCAATGCACAGAAATCAGTTGTATTTCTATACACCAACAGCAAGACAGAAGAAAGGGAAATTAAGGAGTCAATTCCATTTACAATTGCACCCAAAACCATTAAGATACCTAGGAATAAACCTAACCAAAGAGGCAAAGATTCTATACTCAGAATACTATAAGGTATTCATGAAAGAAATTGAGGAAGACACAAAGAAATGGAAAAATGTTCCATACTTATGGATTGGAAGAACAAATATTGTGAAAATGTCTATACTACCTAAAGCAATCTATGCATTTAATGCAATCCCTATCAAAGAACCATCATTTTTTTCCCAAAGAAATGAAACAAATAATCCTAACATTTATGTAGAACCAGAAAAGACACTGAATAGCCAGAAGAATGTTGAAAAAGAAACCCAAAGTTGGAGACATCACAATTCCAGACTTCCAACTCAATTACAAATCTGTAAGCATCAAGACAGTATGGTAATGGCACAAAAAACAGACACATAGAGCAATGGAACAGAATAGAGTGCCTAGATAGACCGTCAACTCTATGGTCAACTGATCTTTGACAAAGCAGAAACGAATGTCCAATGGAAAAAAGACAGTCTCTTCATCAAATGGTGTTGGGAAAATTGGCTAACCACATGCAGAAAAATGAAACTGGACCATTTCCTTACACCACACACAAAAATAGACTCAACGTGGATGAAAGACCTCCATGTGAGACAAGAATCCATCTAAATCCTTGAGGAGAACACAGGGAGCAACCTCTTCGACCTCAGCCATAGCAACTTCTTCCTAGAAACATTGCCAAAAGCAAGGGAAGCAAGGGCAAAAATGAACTATTGGGACTTCATCAAGACCAAGAGCTTTTGCACAGCAAAGGAAACAGTCAACAAAACCCAGAGAGAACTGGCAGAATGGGAGAAGATATTTGCAAATGACATATCAGATAAAGGGCTAGTATCCAAAATCTATAAAGAACTTAGCAAACTCAACACCCAAAGAACAAATAATCCAATCAAGAAATGGGCAGAGGACATGAACAGACATTTCTGCAAAGAAGACATCCCAGATGGCCAACAGACACATGAAAAAGTGCTTAGCATCCCTCAGCATCAGGGAAATACAGATCAAAACCACAATGAGATACCACCTCACACCAGTCAGAATGGCTAAAATTAGCAAGTTAGGAAATGACAGATGTTGGCAAGGACGTGCAGAAAGGAGAACGAACCCTCCTATGCTATTGGTGGGAATGCAAGCTGGTGCAGCCACTCTGGAACACAACATGGAGGTTCCTGAAAAAGTTGAAAATAGAGCTATCCTATGACCCAGCAGTTGCATTACTGGGTATTTACCTTAAAGATACAAATGTAGTGATCCAAAGGGTCACGTGCACCTGAATGTTTATAGCAGCAATGTCCATAACAGCCAAACTATGGAAAGAACCTAGATGTCCGTCAACAGATGAATGGATAAAGAGGAGGTGGTGTATATCTATACAAGGTACTGCTATGGAGCCATCAAAGGAAATGAAATCTTGCCATTTGCAATGACATGGA
>NW_022634640.1:0-3342 GCF_010015895.1 Lontra canadensis
GTGTATTCTGTTGCTTTGGGATGAAATGTTCTGAATAGATCTGTGATATCCATCTGGTCCAGTGTGTCATTTAAGGCCTTTAGTTCCTTGTTGATCTTTTGCTTGGATGATCTGTCCATTTCAGTGAGGGGAGTGTTAAAGTCCCCTACAATTATTGTATTATTGTCGATGTGTGTCTTTGATTTTGTTATTAATTGGTTTATATAGATGGCTACTCCCACGTTAGGGGCATAGATATTTAAAATTCTTAGATCTTCTTGTTGGACAGATCCTTTGAGTATGATATAGTGTCCTTTTTCATCTCTTATTATAGTCTTTGGCTTAAAATCTAATTGATCTGATATAAGGATTGCCACTCCTGCTTTCTTCTGATGTCCATTAGCATGGAAAATTCTTTTCCACCCCCTGACTTTAAATCTGAAGGTGTCTTTGGGTTTAAAATGAGTTTCTTGTAGGCAACATATAGATGGGTTTTGTTTTTTTATCCATTCTGATACCCTGTGTCTTTTGATTGGGGCATTTAGCCCATTAACATTCAGGGTAACTCTTAAGAGATATGAATTTAGTGCCATTGTATTGCCTGTAAGGTGACTGTTTTTGTATATTGTTTCTGTTCCTTTCTGATCTACTAGTTTTAGGGTCTCTCTTTGCTTAGAGGACCCCTTTCAATATTTCCTGTAGAGCTGGTTTGGTGTTTGCAAATTCTTTCAGTTTTTGTTTGTCCTGGAAGCTTTTGATCTCTCCTTCTATTGTCAATGATAGCCTAGCTGGATATAGTATTCTTGGCTGCATGTTTTTCTCGTTTAGTACTCTGAATATATCATGCCAGCTCTTTCTGGCCTGCCAGGTCTCTGTGGATAAGTCTGCTGCCAATCTAATATTTTTACCATTGTATGTTACAGACTTCTTCTCCCGGGCTGCTTTCAGGATTTTCTCTTTGTCACTAAGACTTGTAAATTTGACTATTAGGTGACGGGGTGTGGACCTATTCTTATTGATTTTGAGGGGGGTTCTCTGCACCTCCTGGATTTTGATGCTTGTTCCCTTTGCCATATTGGGGAAATTCTCTCCAATACTTCTCTCCAATATACCTTCTGCTCCCCTCTCTCTTTCTTCTTCTTCTGGAATCCCAATTATTCTAATGTTGTGTCGTCTTATGGTGTCACGTATCTCTCGAATTCTGCCTTCGTGGTCCAGTAGCTGTTTGTCCCTCTTTTGCTCAGCTTCTTTATTCTCTGTCATTTGGTCTTCTATATCGCTAATTCTTTCTTCTGCATCATTTTTCCTAGCAGTGAGAGCCTCCATTTTTGACTGTACCTCATTAATAGCTTTTTTGATTTCAACTTGATTAGATTTTAGTTCTTTTATTTTTCCAGAAAGGGCTTTTATATCTCCCGAGAGGGTTTCTCTAATATCTTCCAGGCCTTTTTCGAGCCCAGCTAGAACCTTGAGAATCGTCATTCTGAACTCTAGATCTGACATATTACCAATGTCTGTATTGATTAGGTCCTTAGCCTTCGGTACTGCCTCTTGTTCTTTTTTTTGTGTTGAATTTTTCCGCCTTGTCATTTTGTCCAGATAAGAGTATATGAAGGAACAAGTAAAATACTAAAAGGGTGGCAACAACCCCAGGAAAATATGCTTTAACCAAATCAGAAGAGATCCCAAATCGTGAGGGGGGGGGAAGGGGATAATAAGAGGTTCCGAAAGAAAAAAAGAAAAAGAAAAAAGAAAAAAAAATGAAAAAAGAAAACCAATAATGAAAAAATATGAAAAGGAAATATATATATATATATATTAGATAAACTAGTTAAAAAACGTTAAAAAAGAAAAGAATAAAAGTTAAAAAAAATAGCAGAAGAGAAAAAAAATTGAAAAAGAAAACAAAATTAACTGCATGGCTAAAGAATCATGGGGAGAAAGCCATGAGTTCCGTGCTTTGCTTTCTCCTCCTCTGGAATTCCGCTGTTCTCCTTGGTATTGAAACTGTACTCCTCGTAAGTGAACTTGGTCCTGGCTGGGTTTTTTGTTGATCTTCTGAGGGAGAGGCCTGTTGTAATGATTCTCAAGTGTCTTTGCCCCAGGTGGAGGTGCACCGCCCTTACCAGGGGCCAGGCTGAGTAATCCGCTCGGGATTGCATTCGGGAGCTTTTGTTCCCTGAGCGCTTTCCGTAGTAGAGTTCTGGACGACGGGAAAGAAGATGGCTGCCTCCCAGTCTCCGTCCCAGAGGAGCCGAGAGCCCGGGGCCCCACTCCTCAGTGCACCTTCAGAGAACAGCGCCCAATTACTCCCGTCACCCTGGCCTCCGGCTGCGCTCCGAGCTCACCGAGCCTGCGACCGGTTCAAGGTAAGCCCAAACTGTGAGCTCACTCCTCGGCTCCGTCTCTGTAGCCGGCTTCCCCATTCTAATACCTGCAAGCTCTGCGACACTCAGACACTCCCGATCCTTCTGTGACCCTGCGGGACCTGAGGCCACACTGACCCCGCATGGGCTTCACCCCGGTTTAGACTCTGGAGCGATGTCCCTCAGCAGTACAGACTTTTAAAAGTCCTGATGTTGTGCTCCGTTGCTCTGCCACTTGCCAGGAGCCGGCCCCTCCCCCCGTGGTCTATCTTCCCATCGCTTTGGATTCATTTCTCCGCCAGTCCTACCTTTCAGAAAGTGGTTGATTTTCTGTTTCTAGAATTGCTGTTCTTCTTCTCTTCGATCTCCCGTTGGATTTGTAGGTGTTTGCAATCTTTAGAAAAGCTATCTAGCTGATCTCCCGCAACCTGAAGTAGTCTCAGCCTGCTACTTCTCCGCGATCTTGACTCCTCCCCAAGAAACTCATTTTAAACCCGAAGACACCTCCAGATTTAAAGTGAGGGGGTGGAAAACAATGTACCATGGTAACGGACATCAGAAGAAAGCAGGAGTGGCAATCCTTATATCAGATCAATTAGATTTTAAGCCAAAGACTATAATAAGAGATGAGGAAGGACACTATATCATACTCAAAGGATCTGTCCAACAAGAAGATCTAAGAATTTTAAATATCTATGCCCCTAACGTAGGAGCAGCCAACTATATAAACCAATTAATAACAAAATCAAAGACACACATCAACAATAATACAATAATTGTAGGGGACTTTAACACTCCCCTCACTGAAATGGACAGATAATCCAAGCAAAAGATCAACAAGGAAATAAAGGCCTTAAATGACACACTGGACCAGATGGACATCACAGATCTATTCAGAACATTTCATCCCAAAGCAACAGAATACACATTCTTCTCTAGTGCACATGGAACATTCTCCAGAATAGATCACATCCTGGGTCCTAAATCAGGTCTCAAC
>NW_022634641.1:0-3342 GCF_010015895.1 Lontra canadensis
TCCTACACTGTTGGTGGGAATGCAAGCTGGTGCAACCACTCTGGAAAACAGCATGGAGGTTCCTCAAAATGTTGAAAATAGAACTACCCTATGCAATTGCTGGGTATTTACCCTAAATTTACAAACATAGTGATCCAAAGGGGCACATGCACCCGAATGTTTATAGTAGCAGTGTCTACAATAGCTAAACTATGGAAAGAACCTAGATATCCATCAACAGATGAATGGATAAAGAAGAAGTGGTATATATACACAATGGAATACTATGCAGCCATCAAAAGAAATGAAATCTTGTCATTTGTGATGACGTGGAAGGAACTAGAGGGTATCATGCTTAGCGAAATAAGTTGGAGAAAGACAACTATCATATGATCTCCCTGATATGAGGAAGTGGAGATGCAACATCGGGGGTTAAGGGGGTAGTAGAAGAATAAATGAAACAAGATGGGATTGGGAAGGCGACAAACCATAAGTGACTCTTAATCTCACAAAACAACCTGAGGGTTGCTGGGGGGAGGTGGGTAGGGAGAAGGGGGGCGGCGTTATGGACATTGGGGAGGGTATGTGCTATGGTGAGTGCTGTGAAGTGTGTAAACCTGGCGATTCATAGACCTGTACCCCTGGGGATAAAAATATATTATATGTTTATAAAAAATAAAAATAAATTAAAAAAATAAAAAAAAGAAAAGTTGTGTTAATGTATGCGATAATTAATAAGTTAGGCAAGATACTGTTCTTATTTTTTAGATTAATGCTAAAATCTTCTAAGTTAAGTGTCATAAGGCATGTAAGTTATTTTCTAATTTTTAAGCAAAGAAAGAATATATAAGATGAATAAAGACCAAAAAAAGCAACATGTTGCCCAAACCAAATTCAGTGTTTATTTTCCTATTTTGGTAGTTTTTTTTTTAAATCTTTATAAAGGATTTTACTTTTAATAAGTTTTAATTTTAATATATTTAAATATTTTTATATCTCATATAGTTTTAATATTAATTTTTAAATATTAATTTTAATCAAAATAAAAATTTTTAATTTTAATATATATAATAAATCTTTATAAAAGATTTTAATTTTAATTTAAATATAATCAAAATATATTTTAAATGCACTTAGAGAAATTCTAGGTGATTTCTTGTATGGCTCTAGATGAACTCTTAACAATAAGAATTTTAGATGAACACTTAAAATAGAATTATATATACTAGTAATCAAACCAGAGATACTTTGAAAAGATGCACTTTAAATTGACATGCTTTATTTTATAATGAATGTATAATGTGTTCTGCACATGACTACTTTGATAGATTTTATATACTAATCGGGCATGATACATTAAGGGACAATATGACAAGCTAAATGATTTAGGAATTAAACATCAAAGTATATAATGTGCCTACAGTGTTAAGGGGATCAAAAAGTTATTTGAAAGAACACAGATGTGATGATGACTGTGAAAAATACATTATTGATACAAAACAAATTTCAGACTTCAGAAATTTGTTGCCAACCTATTTAGTGTAGAAAATTGGCATATTACCAACTGGGCTATTTTTTACTATAAATCTTATATTCAGCTTACCTATAATCTAAATCTAAATTTAAAAGCCATTTATATTTCTTACTTATCCAATATAAAGAAGTCATGTTTAAAATAAGAGTTACATACTGGAAGATTATCATGAAGTATTTTGTGTTGTGTATAATATATATAATAAATTACAAGAGGCTTAGGCTACTGATTCTAAAAAAAACTAAAATTCAAATAGAAAAATATGACACCTGAAAAGATGCTCAACATCACTGATCATCAAAGGAATGCAAATCAAAACCACAGTGAGACACCACAACACACCTGTCAAAATAGCTAACATCAACAACACAATAAAAAACAGATGTTGGTGATGCTGTGGAGAAAGGAGAACCCTCTTGCACTCTTGGTAAGATGCAAACTGGTGTAGCCACTCTGGAACACAGTCTGGAAGTTCCTCATAAAGTTAAAAATAGAACTGCCCTATGATCTTGCAGTTGCACTACTAGTATTTACCCAAAGAATATGAAAATGCTAATTCAGTGGGATATACCCTTCACCCCGATGTCTACAGCAGCATTATCTACTAGAGCCACATTATGGAAACAGTCCAAGTATCTGTCGACTGAAGAATGGATAAAGAAGTGGTATATATATATGATAGAATATTACCCAGCCATAAAAAGGATGAAATCTTGCCATTTGACACAGTAAGATTGGATCCAGAGAGTGTAATGCTAAGCGAAATAATTCTGTCAACAACAGACAAATACCAGATAATTTCACTCATATGTGGAATGTAAGGAACGAGACAAAGATCAAAGGGAAAAAGAAGAAAGAAGCAAACAAAGAAACACTCTTAACTCTAGAGAACACACAAGTGGTCACAAGAGGAGAAATGGGTAGGGGGATAGGTAAGTAAGTGATGGGGATGAAGGAGGCTCTTGTAATGAGCACTGGGCAATGTATGCAAGGGTTGAATCACTACATTGGACACCTGACACTAATACTACACTGTATGTTAACTAACTAGAATTTAAATATAAATTTTAAAAATAAGGCAGTGAATGCTGTATTGAGTCATTGGTATTTAAGAAATTAAGGATTTAGGGTTTTTTCCCTAAAATACAATATGATTCTCAGTGACATATTTTAATACGTCTTGCCACATGAATAGATGGTTACATTTGGGATTGATTCTCTGGCTTAAGGGATATATTTAATTCTGTCAAAATGGATTGCAAGTAGAAAAAGTAGCTCCTCTAAATTAAAATGTACTGATAACTATTTGAGGAATACAATGTCACAGGAATTATTGCCCCATATAGGCATCTAGAAAATAAGACAACAGAAAATATAATCCTATATCATATAAAGGTAACTCTACGTTCCTAATTATTGTGACTAAATTTTGATTTTTTACATTATTTTGTGTTCAATTTGATTAAATGAAATGCTCAATTTGGGCCTATTTGAAATACAGTCATGTGAAATTTGTTTTGGTATAAATCTGCAAAATGGTTTTGTCTGATGTAATTTCTACTTCTAAGAAATAAATGATACCTCATTTTTAAAATATTACTTGAGGAAGCACAACTCTCAAGAGAGAGTGTGCAATGGGGTCGACCATATAGGCTTCTCACGGTGGTGCCTAGGTGATCTGACACACAGCATCAAGAATCCCGAGTAACAGTTCAGCACAACCTTAGCTAGTGGATTGGATGTTCTCCATGGAATAACTATTGGGAGAAGAAGCAGAAGTCTTTTTTTTTTTTTTAAGATTTTATTTATTTATTTGATGGAGAGAGAGA
>NW_022634642.1:0-3340 GCF_010015895.1 Lontra canadensis
AACATTCCATTTACCTTGCTAGCACCATTTCCTTCCTCAGTATTCACCCCACCAAAATTCCCATGAAGTAGGCACTAATCCATAGCAGGCCTCAATGACAACATGAAGTGGACAGCTTCAGCTTGGAAAGGCCACTCTCCAAAGCAAATATCCTGCCATAGAAGTGGAGCCAGACCCACCCACGCACACACTTGCAACTGTTACAGTCAGGCTTCTCAGCCATCTGCACTGGCACCAATCTCACCAACAAGCCTATAAAAGATGCTTCTAGGCCTCTCAGCAAGCCATGCCAGGGGCCAACCCAGCTAATGAATGTACCCACAGTAGACATAGAGCACCCAGCTGAATTGGGACCCAACCCTCTCAACATTGCACTCAAAGTAGGCATTGTCCAGCCACAAGAGGAGGGTACACACAGTTCACCGAGAAAGTACCTTTGGAATGCTTGGTTTTGGTGACCATTGAGATAGCAATATGGTACTCAATGGGATGCCTGCTACAACTAGACCACTACTTTTAAAACTAGGATAATAAGATGACCTACCTAATAAATATAAACAAACAGAAAGTTAGACTTAATCAGGAGACAGAGGAATATATTCCAAATTTTAAAAAGGTGAAACCTCAGAAAAAGAGCTAAATGAAATGGAGATAAGCAATCTAACAGATAAAGAGCTGAAAGTAATGGCCATAGAGATACTAACCATACTCCAGAGAAAAGTAGACGAACTCAGTGAGATCTTCAAAAAAAGGTAAAAAAGAACCTATCAGAGTTGAATAATATAATAACTAAAATAAAAAATACATTAGAGGAAATCAAAAGCAGGTTAGATGATGCAGAAGTAGAGATCAGAAATAAGGATCACAGAATAGTGGAAATCATCCAAACTGAAAAGAAAAAGTTATTAAAAAGAATTAAAAAATTAAAATAAGTTAAAAGAATGCTGGGAAAATATCAACTGTACTAACATTCATATTTTAGAGGTCCTAGAAAGTGAAGAGAGGAAGAAAGCATTAGAAAAGATCTTTAAAGAAATAATAATACTTGAATACATCTCTAACCTGGAGAAGGAAACAGACATCAAAGTCCAAGAAGCACAAAGACACTGAAAAAAGATGCACTGAAGGAGGTCCGCAACAAGCCACACAATTAAATGTCAAAAAATTTAAGTTAGAGAGGATCTGAAAAGCAGCAAGAGAAAATCAACTAGTTACATAACAGAGGAACTCCATAATGTTAGCACCTGGTTTTTCAGCAGAGGAAAATTTGCAGGCCAAAAAGTAAGGCATGATGTGTTTAATATGTAGAAAAGAAAAGAAAACAAACAAACAAAAAGTACAACCAAGAATACTTTACCCATTAAGAGTAAATAATAGTGCAATTGCAGGGTCATAGGGAAGCTCTGTTTTTAATTTCTTGAGGAATCTCCACACTGTATTTACCCCGAAGATACAGATGTAGTGAAAAGAAGGGCCATCTGTACCCCAATGTTTATAGCAGCAATGGCCACGGTCGCCAAACTGTGGAAAGAATCAAGATGCCCTTCAACGGACGAATGGATAAGGAAGATGTGGTCCATATACACTATGGAGCATTATGCCTCCATCAGAATGGATGAATCCCCAACTTTTGTAGCAACATGGATGGGACTGGAAATGATTATGCTGAGTGAAATAAGTCAAGCAGAGAGAGTCAATTATCATATGGTTTCACTGGTTTGTGGAGCATAACGAATAGCATGGAGGACAAGGGGAGTTCGAGAGGAGAAGGGAGTTGAGGGAAACTGGAAGGGGAGGTGAATGAGAGACTATGGACTCTGAAAAACAATCTGAGGGTTTTGAAGGGGCGGGGGGTGGGAGATTGGGGGAACAAGGTGGTGGGTATTGGAGAGGACACAGTTTGCATGGAGCACTGGGTGTGGTGCAAAAGCAATGAATACTGTTACACTGAAACTAAATTTTAAAAATTAAATAAAAATATTCAGTTTCAAAAAAAAAGAGTAAATAATAGAGTTTCCCATACAAACAAAAGTTAAAGTTTATCAACACTAAATTGGACTTACAAGAAATGCTATAAAGGGACTTTTTTAAGCGAAAAGGCCATAACTAAAGCTAAGAAAATTATAATAGGAAAAATACTGTACTGGTGAAAGGAAAAGCAAACGTATAGTAGAGACCTAATGGTTAATCATATATAAAGCTGGTAGGAAGACTAAAAGAAAAAAAAAATCCCTTATATCTTCAGTATTTTCTCAAAGGATACACAAAATAAGGAGTTGTAATATATGCCATGTACATTAAATGTAAACAAAAGAGTAGAAATGTTTTAAGAATGTGTTCAAACTTAGGTGACCATCAACTTAACATAAACTGCTTTATAAATATTTTTATATATGGTCCTCATGATAACTGCAAGTCAAAAACATGCAAGAGATATACAAAGTACAGAAATAAAAACACAAGCATAGTAAGAAAGCCATCAAGTCACTGGTGAAGATTCAGCTATATGCTGTACAACAGACTAACTTCAGACCAAAGGAGGCATACAGACTGAAAGTAAAGAAATGGAAAAAGATACTTTATGGAAATGGAAATGAAAAAAAAAAAAGCTGGGGTAGCAATATTTATATGACACAAAATAGACTTTAAACAAAGACTGTGGTTTGGGAAGATGGTGAGGTAGTAGGAAGACCCAGACTCACCTCCTCCCATGAACACAATCAAATGACTATTAAATCATCCTAAATACTCCCCATCCGAAATTGAGTCTGAAGACTGGTAGAACAAACTCCACAACTAGAGGTAGAGAAGAGGCCACATAGAAGAAGGTAGAAAGTGTAAAAACTTGGCTTGGGAGAGAAAAGGAACATGACTGCTGTCATCAGAGGGAAATGTGGTTGTGGAGAAGGACAAGACACATGGAAGCCCATGGAGAAAAGAATCCCCACATCACTGGACTTGGAAAGTGAGAGGAGCTGAATCTGCTCAGTTATTGCAACTAGAAGGGTTTAAAGCCTGAAGTTTTAAAGGTCAGTGGCTGTGGCTAGGATAGAACCTAGAAGAAATTCTGCTATTCTTGGAGATAAGGCAAGCAAACAACCCACTGATACACAACATGCAAACAGTACTCTGAAGACCACCTGGGACATGCACTCAGGAAGGTATTTCCTCATATGGGAACTTGGCCCAGAGAGGCAGCATTACCAGAAAGATCTATCCGGGAATAAAGGAAATCAAAGGTGTCGTTACCCTCTGCCACCATTCGGCATGGACAAAGAGCCACCGTTGGGAAAGAGCCCAGCACCAGCACTCCCTATCTAACTTGCTTACACCTGTCCTC
>NW_022634643.1:0-324 GCF_010015895.1 Lontra canadensis
TTTTTTGAGCTAGAATTTCCATTTTCTTTGGATGAAATACCCAGAAGCAAATTAATGGGTCATATGGTAGTTCTATTTTTAATGTTTTGAGGAACCTCCATTCTGTTTTCCATAGTTTCTCCATGAGTTTGTTTCTGGCAACAGTGCATAAGGGTTTCTTTTTCTTCACATCCTAGCCAACATTGATTACTTCTTGTCTTTTTAATAATAGCCATTCTAATGGGTATAAAGTGAAATCTCATTGTGGTTTTGATTTGCATTTCTCTGATGATTAGTGATGGTGAACATCTTTTCATGTAACTGTTGGCCATGTGCATGTGTATT
>NW_022634644.1:0-3339 GCF_010015895.1 Lontra canadensis
TGTTGCCTATGGAGTTAGTGTGAGGGGAGTAGGTGACTTGATTGCCCATAGTGGAGTGGAGTGTCTTGGTGGTGCGGTGGTACATTTGTGTTTTGTATGGGTGGTGTGTGCAGGAGATATGTGTTCTGGGTGGAAGAGGTGTAGTGAGTGTGGAGCATAGGGTCGTGTGTGTGGTCTCACTGATGTGGGTAGGTGTGTGTGTGTGTTCTCTAGGTTGTCTGTGTCCTGTGTATATGTTTTGTGATGGACATGCACAAGACGGGACAACGATGAGTGGTATGAATCGGTTGGGTGTGTGTTAAACAAGCGGATTCAGTGTGGGGTGTGCGGGGGTGTTTTTGCTGGGTATAGTTTGGATGGTATGAGATATGTGTTGGCGCTGTAGGGATGGCGTGTGTTGGAGGTGTCATGTGCCAGTGAGTGAGGTGTTGCATATGTGTGCTGTCCTTCCAGTGTGTGTGTGTGTGTGTGTGTGTGTGTGTGTGTGTGTATGTGTGTATGTACCCTGAGTGCTGTGTGTGCTGTTCATGGGTTTTCACAGTCTATGTGTGGGTGTGGTATATGGGTGGTAGCTGTCTCTGGGGGCCTTACCCATGTTGGTGTTGTAAGTGTTGTGTGACTCTTCAGAGTATTGAGTGTTTCGTTTTTCGAATTTTTCGTGGAATGCATGTTTGGTGCCATGGGACATATTGGATGTCCTGTGTGTGTCCTGCCAATGTAGTAGTGTGGTGCATGGGTGATGTGTGCCTGTGTCTGTGTGGCGTATTTCGTTTTTGTGGAGTGCACGCCTGTAGGCTTTGGGTGGGTATTTGGCCATGTGTCCCTGTGACAAACATGTTGTGTGTGTGTGGTGTACGTGTGATGTGTTTGTGAGGTCCAGGAGAGGGGAGTGTGTCATCCATGAGGTCGGAGTGTGGTGTCTGTCATGCGTGTGAGCGTCTTCTTTCAAGGGAACATATGGCTCTTTGACATGGACACAGAATGATTCATAGGGCCCCTCTAGTTTCAGAAAAAGAGAAAAAGATAGGAGCACCTGGTGGGCTCTGTGCATTAAGTATCTGACTTTTGGTTGTAGCCGAGGTCATGGTTTCATGGGTGGTGGGATGGAACGTCCTTGTCCTGCTGCGTGCTCTGTGGGGAGTCTCCATGAAGACTCTCTCACTCTGCCCCTCTCCCAAGTCGTGCACACCCCCAACCCTGCCTTTACAAACTAAACAATGATATTCAGAATGGAAGCACTAGCCCAGTCTCCCAACGAGTTGACTTTCTCAGGACTAAGACACAAGACTGGATTCAGGCAACGGGAAATCTCCCGTGGCTACACCAGAGACTTGGTCCGCCAGAGGCTTCCATTCCTCTTTTAGAAAGAAGAGGAACTGCGTCTGGTCTTAAATATTTCTCCGCCCTTCAAGCCAGTGACCAGAGATAGCAGTCGTTCAGGGGAAGCAGTGGTAGATTACTCTCTGTGGAAGCTTCTCTGTTTGCAACTGGGTCTTTGGTCAATATTCCCCGAATATGCTCTGAAAAAGGCCTCCCCAGGACTGGCAGAATACTCTGCCCGCCCTCGCCATCCGGTCTTCAGAACGGACCCATCAGAGGCAGTCAAAGAATAGAGTCAGCTGACCACCCATTCCAGTCCTTACTCCATGCAGCCAAGCAGCATGCAGTCACAAGCAGGAGCCCAAGATTCCTTGGCAATATGTGACCCTGACTGCTCTCACTGAGCACAGGACCACAAGGGAATCTTGCCACCAACCAATGAGTGCTGGCTGTATGAATGACAGCTCCATATCCTAGGAATATAAGCCAAGGGAAGGATCGAAATTCAGCAAGATTGGGAGAAGAGCTGCAAGAGGGCCAATGTGGTCTATTCCAATGGGAATGAAATCAATCTGACAATTCTATTAACTCTGTTTCCCTTAGGTACGGAAATGTGATCAGGTTTCTCTGAGAACCTCCAGCCCAGCCACTGCTGCCCTATGACAATCCCCTATCCCTCCCCCGTCCACGTATTTCTCAGACCAGATTGTAGCAGATCCTGGGGCCCAACCTAATGTACAGGCCCATGGTCTCGGCCAGACTCCCAGGTTCACTGAGACACAGGTTTCGAATGGCCTCAGTCCTGAAGCTAGAATGGAATGAGAAGCAATGCATGGAAGTGGATACCGAGGGCCAGATTTCTTCAGTACAGAGGAGCATGGGATGATGTCGAAAAGGAAGGGAGTAGCAAGCACACTTTCCTAGCAAGCTTCTCATACCAGGAAAAAAAAAACAGCTGTGGGCTCGGGCAAAGGGCACCTCCAGAGGCTACACCTGGGAGCCCTGTCAGCAAGCGGCTGGGTCATTTCTGCCAGAAGCCAATCAACGCTTCTCGGCCTGGCTCCTGTTCCTGTCCTTCCCATGATGACTAGCATTTGGAGTGGTTCAGGGAGAGCTGGGGTGCTTTGGGGGGGGGTGCGACTCTCAAGTGTTTGGAACTGGGACTCAGTGCACTCTAGCAGGCAAGGGCTCTTTCAGAACACGCCCTTTTATGCAGCATTCTGGGCAGGGGTGAACAATCTTTTCTTGTTCAGGAAGGCATGTCAGTCATCCTGGGAAAGGAGACAACCTGGCTATGCATAAGCAGGCTGACACCAGCCACCCAAGAAGGAAGCAGGACTGTGTGTGTGTGTGTGTGTGTGTGTGTGTGTGTGTGTGTGTGTGAGAGACTGTTTGAGTGGTTGGTGTTTTTTCAGCCTAGTTTGAATGTGACAGGTGTTCTGAATCTTGATGTGGTTATGTGTTTTCCATATGTGTGTTGAAAAAGTGAGTGAATCTCTGTGCTAGAGGTGTTATGAGTGCATGCTGGTCACGAGTCCGATGGATATGGTGTGTGTCTTGTGTGTTTTACGTGGCTTTGGTGTGTTTTGGAGATGTGTTTTCTATGGTGGCTATTTGATGTTTCTCCAGTGCATATGGTTGGAGGCTAGGTGGTGTGTACGCATGATATCCATGCACTGTGTTAGTGGGGTATGTGTTGTGTATAAGTTGTTTGTGTTCTTTTCTTCTGTTGTGTGTGTGGTGTATATTAGGGTAGACAAGGTGGGCTGTGTTTGAGGGATCTATGGCATGTGCATGGTGTGTGGGGGTTGCCCATTAATGTGGCCTCTGTGTGGTATGCTTGTGGGAGATGCCTGGTGCACGTGGTGAATCACGGTGTGTGTATGATGTTTGTGTTGTGTGTGCATAGCATGCTTGTGGGTGGGCTAAGTGTTGTGAGTTTTTATATAGAAGTGATGTGTGTTGTGATGGGACCCCTGCATATGGAGTGTATGCACGTTATTGATGCTCTCTGTGCAG
>NW_022634645.1:0-3335 GCF_010015895.1 Lontra canadensis
TATATATATATATATATATATATATATATATATATATATATATATATGAAAATAAAGGAAGAACCTCGTCAAAAAGAACCCGAAGTATAAGATTTATATACTATCAGGACAAACACAAAAGCACAGAAACACTGGTGGAAGAAAAAGATGGGAGACTGGTTATAAATTCTCAGTGTGGGCAAGGAAGTTTGTTTTGATTCTTCCTGGATGTATCTTGATATCTTTGTTAAAGTACTCAACTTTCCTAAGATAAAGGGGGATTAAAAATTGGTCTACCTATAGGGGTAGCATTGATTGGGGAAAGGGGATTACCTTGAAGTTTAACTCTTTATGAATATTAGAAAATAAAAATAAAGGAATAAACTAGACTAAACTAAAATTGAAAAAAAATTTAAAAAATAGAAATGCAAAAGAAAAACAGGTGTATGTATCTAAAAGTTCAGGTTAGAAGGTTATTATGGAATTTGATGTACTGGACATCTCACTGTGATGGTAAATAAGTTAAAAAATTATATAAAAAAAATCAGAATAGTGGGAACGAGTTAAAAATAAAAGTTGTCCTATGAAGTAGTGGTGATTGTTCTCTTTTGTAGTCCTTTTTTTTTCTTTTTTTCTTTCCTGCTTGGTTTTCTGGGGGAGGGGCCTGCCACGTGAGTTTTCAGTCAGTGATGTTCCCGGAGTTAAGTCCTCCCGCCCCCCTCAAGGGGGTGGGCTCTGAGGAAACCGGTTTTTTCAGACTTTTGTTCTCTGGAGGTTTTTATGTTTGTTCACTTTTTTTTTTCTCTCACCTTGATCGCTTTTGATGGTTTTTGTAGGTTTAGAGGAAAGCAAACTGCACCCTGACCTCCCTCTCAGAGAGAAGCCTCAGTCTGGTCCCCTGTGGGTCCTGCAGAGCCCATATAAATTCCCCCTTGGCTGCTGGCAGAGCAGGTACCCAGTCGCAGTCCCTGGGGATGCAGGATTTTCTGCTTGTACCCAAAACCATGGCAGCGGCGGCTTCTGGGCAGCTCCAGACCGCCAGAGAGGTTCCAAGCACCAAGATTTTCCCGCTGGCCCGGGCTGGGAGTGCCTGGTCTTTCTGGGTCTAAGAGCGCCGGGCTTGAGTGCACCTCTCTCAGGGGAGGCTGTGGGTCGCGCACGTCTCAGGCTCTGATAGCACGGCGGGGGTCCTAGAGCACCAGGCTGGGCCTTTGCGCACCTTTCTCGGGACGGTTTGGGGCGCCCGCACATCTCAGGCTCCAATAGAATGGCGCGGGTCTATGAGCGCTGGGCTGGGCCTGCGCGCACCTCTCTCAGGGGAGGGTGAGGGGTGCGAGCATCTCAGGCTCTGTTAGCATGGCTCGGCGTTCTGCTGTCTGGCGAGGCTTCCAGCCCCTCACAGGAGCCAGACCCCATGCTTTCTTGGGTGCGCTGGCGGCTCAAGGACCAAGACCTGGTTTCTCTGCCACACTCTCTGGCTCAGCGCCAGGGGAGGCTGTCCAGGGTCCAGGGACTTAAGCCCTTGTCCCTAGCTGCCCCGATTCCCACAATTTCCCCCCCCCCCGTGATCCTTTGCTTTTTTTGAGTGCTTTCAACCAGTCTCCAAGTTAATGCCGGTCCCCAGACACAGGGCACTCTCGTATTAGGGGTATTATTTTCCAGTGGGTCTCCTCTGGTGGCTCCCTTCCCCTTTTATTTATCTTCCAATATCAGTCAGACGTTCCCACTCCGCTTTACCTGCCCACTGGCGTCTTCTGCCCCTGTAGAGATCCAGACATGTATAATTCTGATTTCAGGCTGATTTCATGGGTGATCAGAGTTCTTTGGTAGGTAATCAGCTCACTTTAGGGTACAGGTTGAAAAGGCACCTCCTCCTACTTCCCCGCCATCTTGTCTCCCCCACAGCTGCCTTCCTTTAACTTGCATTCATGTACCAGGCTGACCTGCATCTGACCCAAGCTCAGGCTTTTCTTCATCAGTCCTCTGGTTGTAAAAGATCCTTCATAACGGCTATAGGTATGAGCCGAGGAGGAGCTTCTCATGCAACAGTGATGATATGGAAATGTGGTCTACAAGGTCATGCATTTTGCTTGTGATGGCTGGTTCTGCTGGTGCTTCACCTATCTCTCTCTTTTTAAAAAAATATTTATTTACTTGACACAGAGAGAGAGAGCGAGAGCAATCGGTGGGGAGGGGCAGAGAGAGAGAGAGAGACAGGAGACTCCTTGCTGAGCAGGGAGCTCAATGTGGGACTCAATCCCAGGACCCAAAGATCACGACTTGAGCCAAAGGCAGGCATTTAACCTACCGAGCCACCTAGGTACCCCTACTCTACCCATCTTAACAATAATTGTTGCTGGCCCGCTTTTTCATTTGAATTGATGTGTCTGAAAATCCCATACTCATGGTGGTAAATATGGCAGCAAGATCACTTAGTTCCCCAGGGGCAAGCTCTCTATCTTAGTGGCATGCCAAGAACTGTTTTTCAGAAGCCCCAGAGAGCATCACTTTGCTCAAGACCTTTAGTTTGCATTGTGATGTCACTGAAACTTTCCATAACTTCCAAATGTCATCTTTACCCACCACCAGGACCTTTAATACCATAGAATCTGCCATTTGATGGGCCCAACTAACTATGTTGCTTGCATGGAGTGGGTACACAGCAGTGCCTTGTCTGTGCTGAGTCCCCTAGAGAGCTGCTTCTTTCACAAAGATAGCACTCAGTTTGGCAGGACACAACTGCCTTGATTGATGGTTTAACTTTCCTTGGACTTCAGCTACTCCAAATATTAAGTCTTGACCCTGACCTTCAACTTTCTTTACCCTTTGCAAGAGATTAGTGACTGCCAGCTGGCGAGGAGGCCCTATGACTTTCACTTAACTATCCATCAGTGACCAACCCCTCTTAGTTTTTCTTCATCTTTTCTTGGAATACCCATCCTTCTTACTAAGAACCACCCAATGGCATTGTCTTATTTATTGTTACTATGCCTCTCCTTCTTCTCAGATACTTCACACAATGCACCAGTGAACGTATTTCCCCCCACTGGCATGACATCCCCATGACACCTGAAGAGTTTCAAGCACTGGACCTGCCACTTGTGCCAGAGATTGTAGTGCCCCATGTGTCACTAGCAGGGAAGGTCATGATTGCCAGTGGGTAGCAAGTGATCCAGTTCTAAAGCTCCAACTTATCGCTTTCTGTCTTGACCTTCCCCAGGATCACCCGTTGCACGTGCATTCCCTGGGA
Source organism: Lontra canadensis (assembly GCF_010015895.1). NCBI lineage: Eukaryota > Metazoa > Chordata > Mammalia > Carnivora > Mustelidae > Lontra > Lontra canadensis. The sequence continues at coordinate 3,230 of NW_022634645.1, forward strand.
AGCACACTCTGAGATGCAGTTTCTTTCTTTTTTTTTTTTTAAACTATTTATTTGACACAGAGAGAGAGATCACAAGTAGGCAGAGAGGCAGGCGGGGGGGGGGGGG
>NW_022634646.1:0-3333 GCF_010015895.1 Lontra canadensis
AATAAACAACATGTCATTTCTCAGGATCATCTCAATTTTATCTCAGACTTAACTTGTTCTTTGTACAGTTATCCTATCACTAAATAGAAAACAACTTCCCACTAGTCTTCCATTTTACCCCAGTTTCTTTAGAAGAATGCATTTCCTATCTTGAAGTTATTACCACTCAACTCCGACATTGTGTTTCAGAATGAGTTTGTTATTATCTGAAAAAATTGTTAGTTGACACACGTCCTAGAATTTACTTTACAATCTCCTATATCTTATAGATGAGGTTATCTGATACATCACTTTGTTGATTTTTCCAAATCATATATGCAAGGGAAGTTGTATTTGCTACCCAAGCACAATTTTTTAAATAAAACTAAGATATGTGTGTATATACTGTATAGTGTCTAACATAACATAATAAAAATTTAAAAAAGGATAAAAATAAACAAAAAATTCAGACATAAAAATAAACTAAGATAAATCCTATGGTGATCTTAATTTGTACTGTGGATATATATTACAAAAAATAGTGATAAATTCCACCCACCTTTTTTACAGGGCTAGAACATCCAAAGAAATTTTAACCAAACTTAACAAAAAATATTTCCTAAAAGCTAAGAAAGAAAATTGAAAGTTCGGATATTAGATGACCTAACCTTATAATGATGATGAACACTATAGGTTTTCTCTCCTTGCCATGGTCATAAGACAATGAAAATCCCAGAGATTCAAAATGGGTAAAGAATGGTATTTAAGTCAGCCTGTGCTATGTCAGAAGCCATCCTGGCCTCATGTATACCAGTCAGAAACCTACAATAGTAGGAGAACCATGGTGACCTGATTTCCTCTCTTATTAGCTAACTTTTTTTCCACTTCAGCCCTTCAGTCTTGACTTGATAACTCAAGTTACATCATTAATGGCTAAGGCAACATTTGGAATACATGTTTCAATCCTCTAAAAATATCCATTCCCTCACCCCTATTTCCCACTCCTATTTTTAATTGAGGCTTAACCTGCACAATGCATTTTGCCCTTAGACCACAAATTTAATGAGGTAAAGAGAATGGTATAACTTGAAGTACAACATTACTTTTCTCTCTCCAAAAAATCAGATACTAATGAAACACTTATTGTGTTTCTACAAAAAAAAAAATATATAGAATTTTGTCTTCAGCAAATACCCACCCATAATTGCATTTCTCTTCATGTCCTAGAAGGTAGCCTGAATATGTGAAATGTAATGGGATGGCCTTTCAAATATAAAGATCCTGGAAAATAAAAAACATATTTTCTTTGTATACTTAATTGATGAACTCTTTAAGATGAATAATATTTATTACAACCCAGTAAGCAGTTTAATAGAGTAATTTTATACCCATTACATGGGTTGAGACAATTTTTATCCTCATTTCACAAACAGGGAATGGAGGTATAGAGAGGTTGGCTTACTGTTGCCAGTCAGTACAAATGTAACTTTTGAATCTAGAACTTATCCTCATAATCATGATTCTCCATTGATTCTAAAAGCTACTATATTCTGAAAATACCATTTATCAGTACCAGCACTGGGGGACACACTGTGCTAATGAAGTCATCATTGGTGTAACATGTTATTTACTAACTCCTGGTGATTTGTCAGGGTCTGGCCCTCCATGCAGTATCAGATAACATTAGATGATTTTCTTTCACCAACTTAATAGAAGGACTGCCATAACAAATTATTGCAAATAAGATGGCCCAAAACAACAGAAGTGTATCTTCTCACAGTTCTGGAGGACAGAGTCCACAATCAAGGTATCATCAGCATTATGGTCTCAGGGAAGCATCTGAGAAGAATTCTTCCTTGCCTCTTCCAGGTTCTGGCATGACTTGTCTTATGCTGGGATCTCTACATTCTCTGCTGCAAACTTCACAGGGCCATTTTCCTGTGTCTCTGTGTCCAAATTTCTTTCTTATATAGACCACATTCACTTTGGATTATGATCCACCCCAATCCTGGATAATTTCTTCTTTACTAATTACTTGTAAAAATGGTATCCAAATAAGTGCCAGATATTGAAGGTTAGGACTGGAACATATCTTTTCAGAAGACACATTTCAACTCACAATAGGGCTAATTTGATCCCAGTAAATTTGATCTCTGCTGTTGTTGTTATCACTGTATCAGTTACTCTACATAATACTGAGTGGAACGCTTCACTACTATCCACTAAACTACAGAAGACATTAGCTTAAACCAGAGCTTCTTTATTCTGTGGTAAAGGCAGAAAGGAGCATAGAATCAGAAGAGTGGCTAGACACTGTGCAGTTCACACATTTCTTATCTTGATGTTTTTGCCACATCCATATAATACACTTTTGAAGATGACTCACACTCTGCGTTCTCCAGCCCTTAAGAAGGGAGAAAGAATGAAGAAAAGGTTTCTCTTTACTTTGAAGGAAATGGTCTAGAAAGCATATACATCATTTTCATTTGAAACACACCATTGATATCTCGAAGTCACTTCTAATTTTAAGTCTGGAGGGTTGGAACATGCATTCTTAACCAGCGCTGATATATACACAGTCAAAATGTATATTGTTTCCCAAAGGGTTCTATCCAAAATGGTGGCTACTAATAACGTGTTAAATTGAAATTTAAATGATTTTGATATACATTTGATTGATGAAAATATGAAATTCAGTTCCTAACAGTATTTCAGGTACTTAGTAGCCACCTGTATCTAGTTTATCTGGACCACACTGATGTCAGTAACATTCCCAACATCATAAGATCTTATAAAAAATAACATCTTTAGAATTAGATATTAAAAGATATTTGAGAATGACTAGTAATTTGCCTCAGAAAACCACCAAATCATGTGTGCCTTTAGCTTTGAGGTTCCAAGTGATTTGATGGATGTTTTTCTACCCAACTTTAAGAATCATCAAATAAATTACTCAGTGATGTTTCTAAGTGGGGGAGGTAAAAAGCAAACAATACAGACATGCTGGGCATTTGGGTACTTTATTAAATGTTGATACAGCTGTTTTTTTTTTTTTTTCCAAAATTCTGTGTGACTAGTTTATTTTCTTAACTCCACTTTTATAAATAAGAAAATTGAGTTTCATAGAAGTTAGTTAAAATGTAAAATGGCAAGAAAACTTTTGGAGATGTGTAATTTCTCTGTCTTTGGCTATTCTAGTCTCAGGTAGGGCTCCTCATATCCACATTGAGCCCGGAAATAAGAAGGAATTTAAAGTGACCTGCATGTCCACGGGGTGGTATCCAGAGCCTGAGGTGCAATGGAGGAACCATCAAGGACTGCATCTGGCACCAGGCTCTGAGACAAAGACAATGG
>NW_022634647.1:0-3333 GCF_010015895.1 Lontra canadensis
GAAAACACCCGGCGAACTCGCTTGGGGCTCCTCACGTCTGCAGGGCAGCCCCCTGGGCCTGGCCCAGCCTCGAGAGTGGTCTCGGCTGAACCCCTCCAGGAAGCCCTCCGGGAATCAGGCTCCAGTGAGGGTGAGGCCTCCTAGTCCTCAACCGGTGGTGGTCCCCTACCTAGCCCTGTTCGCTGGGGCCGGGTCGGCCCCAAGCCCCGGACACGAATCATCACCTGCTTCCTCAGCCTTCCGTTTCCAGAGTCCTGTCCCTCGGGGCCTCCAACTGGGGTACCCTCAGTCTCTCGCCACGACTCCCCCTCCCACCCTGGTGCAAACCGTGCCTTTCGGCGCCACGGACAAGCCTCATAGGGAGAGAAAACTTCGTTCTCCAACTGAGGTCAGCCCCACCATTGGGCGCCCCAGTGGCCCGAAAGGTTGGAGGCGGACACCCAGCCACAACCCGTCCCTCTACTCTGCTCCGGGAACGCTTCCCTGTGCTGTCATCTCAGCATTTTTCCCCCTGGACACCACATGCCCTTATTTTGTAAGCGACCTCTGCCATGGAGTACAGGGCGGTCCTCAGTTCTGCCCAACTCCGCCCAGTTTTCATGTGCTTCCTCTCCATGCTGATCCCGATTTTCGAGCGGAGCTAATCTGGTCTTTCTTGTAAACCACCCCACCCTCGTTAGTCTCCCTGCCCAGAATCCCAGACTCTGCCACACTGCAGGACCCGTTTCCTGAAGTCAACCCCAAGAGGTGCCCTCTCAGTGCTGGCAGATTGGAGTAGCCATTCCCCAAGTCCATAACCCTAACCCTAACTTGCGTTTTCAGGCTTGCTTCTACAGGGGCCTGTCCCACAACCTCTCTGGCTTGGGAACCCTGAAGTCACACCGTAGGAGTCCGCCTGCCACCTCGAAGTTAACCAGTCTGTTTGGAGCTGCACGGGGTCATCAGAGCCAGTGAAAAATTATGTGTCCCCATGAGTACTGCCCCACGTTCTGCTGCCCCCCCGGAGCATGATGCGCCACTTGACCACCATCCTCAACTTGCCTCCTCGGGGATCCAACCTCCAGATCAGCTCTCTTCAGGGTCCCCTGTCAGCTCTAGGCAGGCCTGGAACTCCCCTGCCTGCCAAAAAGCTCTGGGATCCACTCTCCTTCCTCTCGATGGACATCGGCCCAAGGCTTCCTTGACAAAGGGGGAAGCCTTCTTCCTGACTGCTTAACATCTCCTTTCCTTTCTTCCTTATTTCTCTCCACTTACCTTCGTACCTGGACAAACCGGAACTTGGACATGCTCTGATAACTGAATCTTCCTGGCAGCTTTCTGAGGACTCCTTATGCAACCAGAATCCCGTGTAGCGTAACACAGTGTGTTTGCAAATGACCCTCAAGAGAACAAGAGAGCAAAAATCACTCCATTTTTACCTCCCTCTTCATGAAGTAGAACGTGGTCTTCTTCTTTCCTTCCTTCACTTCAATTCCAATTCGTCTCCATGCAGTGTTCGTTCCTTTGCTTCAGGGGTAGGATTTCATGATTCCTCGCCTGCACAGAACACCCAGAGGCCATCACAACGAGGGCCCTCCCTAAGAGCCCTCACCCATTGAATCCTTCCCCTCCACACCCCTGGTCTCTAGCTGCCCTCGGTTGCTGCTCTATGTTGGAGTCTCTTTCCTCATTGACCTATCGTTCTCCCCTCACTACATTCATGTTTTCTTCCTGAAATTCCATGGAAGTCAAAGGATAGGTGTTTGGTCATTTCTTATTGATATGGCTTAGCTAAATCCTTTCTGGATCCATCCACATTCTTGCAAATGGGAAGATTTCATTCTTTTTGAACCTGGCTCCTATTCCATTGAGAATATGTGGGAGGTTAGATATCTCCATTCATATATAGATATATCTATCTATATATATAGATAGATATATCTATCTATATATATATATATATATATATCACTCATCAGCGAATGAACATTGGGACCTCCTCCATCGTTTTGCTATGGTTGATAATGCTGGTGTCCATATCACGGTGCTGTAACCCATTGAATGTGCATTTTGGTGCCCTTGAGGGATATTCTTAAGAAGGCAACTACTGTATCCTAGGGTTGTTCGATTTTGAGCATTCGGAGGAACCACCGTGCTCTTTTCCAGAGTGGCTGCAAAAACCCGCATGCCCACCGACAGTGCACGTGGGTTCCTCTGGATGCAGAACATTCCCTGCCAGCAATTTCCTAAGGAGGAAACAGAAGACCTGGGGGATAGCTTGACTCAGACAGAGTGCAGCAAGCAGCCCCAGAAATTCACCCCAGGGTGAATCCTGACGCCGTGCCCTGGGAAGCCATCCGAATGCCTCTATCCAGTGGAATTCCCAAAGACTCTCCTTCTGACTTCACCACCCATGGAACTGCAGAGAAAGGATGCCATGGCCAACTCTCTAGAGGGTCCTCTGAGTGAAACTAGGAAGTCAAGCTTCCCTTTTCAGTTGTCCAAGGCTCCTTGGCATCCTTTGGAGTGTTCGCTCTGCACTCTTCAGAACCCTTTGGATGAAAAAGACAAATCCATTAGGATCTGTCCCCTTGGACAAAGGAGAAGCCTTCCTCCAAGCTTCTAGCTGACCACAAACAGCCACCTCACTCTAGATGCCGGCCATTCCACCACAGCCTAGGACCCATGGAATCAACAGCATTCGATGAAGGAACGCATTCTAGGTCCCAAACACACACCACGTCCATCTCATCTTCCTTTTCGAATCCAAGGGATTGCCTAGGAACGAGATGCTCCAACTACCTCTGTGAGCCAGAAAGAAGCAGAGAAAATGAGATCCCCTGCCAGGTGCTCCCTGCAAGGAAACTCAGGAACCCTAGCACCCACCCTCCATGGCTGACAGCTGCGTTCATGGGATGTTTTGGCTCCACTGGAGAGAGGGAGAGAAAACCCAGGATGTTTGGGGTGAGAGGGAAGTTTTACCTCCCATGCTGGCATGGATGTGCCACTGTGCCCCACGGACCTGCTGTTTTCTCTGGATGCCGACGTCCTGGGACAAGCTGCAGGATGGATTCAGACGCTCATTTCCAAACTTCAGGTCTGGTGGAGCCAGAGCAAAGAAGGGTTGTCAGGTGCGGATATGGAGGCACCTCCCGCCTAAAGCCTACACACCTGCTCCAATTCCTGGGCAAAGGAGAGACACATGCTTGTCTCTTAAGTGGTCATTCACTTCCTTCTCAAGCCGGCCGATGCCCTTGTCCTTTTAGGAGAAGCAAATAGACTCTTCCAAACAGACACTCCACTCCTCGGTCCCAAAGGCACCATGGGTTGAATTGGGTTCCCCCGGCTCCAGAC
>NW_022634648.1:0-3332 GCF_010015895.1 Lontra canadensis
AACCCCAAGGTTTCAGTTCTACCGCTAACAGAGAGCAAAGCATAAATTTAATATAATCACTGGGCTATGTGTGCTGTTAGTTTTGATTTTTCTGGTGATCTGAGAAAACTAAAATGGAGTGTTAAGTTCCCCAGTGAGCATTACGGTAAGGGAGAAGTTCTTGTTTATGATGTATTTCACTTGACACTTATTTCTCTAATGAGTATCTCCCAAGGTCTTCTCATACATCAAAGCTAATGAAGGCATTTCTGTTCATGTGATTCCACAGTGGACATCTAGTGCTGGTTCTTGGAGCTTTTTTTTCTTTTAGTTTTTGAGAAAAAATTGTTCATATGTATGTACACTATCCATGAAATCCCAGAATAGTGAATGATTCTCAAGAGAAATAAAACTCACCTTTTCCATGATTTTTCCGAGGCTTTGTTGAGAAAGAGCACCTAGACACATATACACATTTTATTATGCAAACTATTCCCTTAATGTCTGTATGTCAATCGATGCATGATATTAAAAGATTTTTATTTATCTTTTTTACCGTTTTAATTTTCATTCCAGTTAGGTAACTTGATATTATATTATTCTCAGGTGCACAATATGATGAATAAAGTCACTGCATGGAAAAGAAGGAGACATTAAAAGCACTTTAAATTTAGCTCTTAAGTCTATTTTAACACTTAACATAATTATGCTAACATTTACCTTCTTGGGATTTACCCCCATGCCTATACCTCAAACCCACTTCCAGAACACACCTGCTGCCAGTCCCCATGCAGAAATTCTCTTAGGGCCTGTCTCCCACTGATGATTTCCAGGGCACACCAGTGACGTTGGAGCAGCCAGGCAGCCCCTGGGCAGCAGTAGTGTGGTCCGGTGGGCCTGCATGGGGGATGCGAAGGCGGCGTGGGAAGCAGCAGTGGGGAGGGGAGGCAGAAACCAGAGGCAAGCAGTGAGGCAGCAGGGGCAATGGGGGGAGCAGCAGGGAAGGAATGTCACTGGGTCACAGTCACAGTGGCATTGGGGAGGTGCAGTGGGGTGGCAGGGACGTTGGCAGGGCACAGTGTGTCAGCAACAGTGTGGGGAGGTGAAGCAGGACAGTACTTGAATGGGGGTTAATGGTGGGGGGCGGGCAGGACCAGCAGGGTGGCGGTCTCATGGTAGTGGGGCATGGCATTGGTAGCAGGGTAACCAAGGAAGGGGCAGTTGCCTTGTAATCATTGGCAGCAGCACCAGGCCAGTGGGTGGTGGGGCGGGGAGGGTGTCAGGGTCAGGGTGGCAAGAAGGGGTGATGTGGAGAGTAGTTGGGGAGGACTGCATTGGCAATGGAGGGATGTGCAGTGGGACAGCAAGACCCTGGGGTGTGGTAGCTATGATGGGCGGGGTGTGGCAGTGGGAATCAATGACAACTCAGTGGGGCAATGGGGCCATCATGGCATAGAGTAGTAGGTGGGGACGTGGGGCTGCCCAAGCGGGAGGATATGGCAGCCAGGTGATGACCCTATGTTAGGGGGCGGGTCCCATGGGGGAGGCAGCAGGAGTCACCAGGGACAGGTGAGGGGACAGCCAGGCGGTAGTGGCACAGGGAGTGGTGGAGGCCCCGTGGTTGTGTGGGAGCTTTGTGACAGCCAAGTGGGGCAGCCCTGCAGCGACTGTGGGGGGTGGGTGGAAACTAGGCAGCAGCACCCGGCAGTGGGGGTGGGACCAGCCCAGAGGCAGCGGCTCTGCAGCAGTAGCAGCGGGGCGGGCGTGGAGGGCGGACCCTGAGTGCACTTCATGGGGGCCGGGCAGCAGCAGTTAGGCGGGTGTGGTGGGCGGGACAACGGCGCACATCAAGGGGGCGGGGCAGCAACAGTTAGTAGGGCGTGGTGGGCGGGCCCACAGTGCACGTCGAGGGGGCGGGGCGCCGAAGCACAGCAGAGGCCAGGGCAGAGGGCAGCCGTGGAGCGGGGGCAGCTGAGGTAAGGCGGGCAGGGTGAGGGGCACAGCACGGTGGCAGGGGTGCATGTGGCGGTAACAGCGTGAGCTGTGCGGGGAGGGGGGCAGATATTCAGGGTGGAAGTAGCGTGGTAATACACCTGGCAGCGGGGAGGCAACGGAGCAGGGGGAGGGAGAAGCCGTTAGGCAGTGGTCGCATGTCGGGGGAGGCGGTGTGGGGGGAGGCGGAACCAGCCGGGCGTCAGCGGGGCGTCAACGTCATGGCACGGTGGGCGGGGATGCATGGGCCTGAGGAGTTGGCAGCCAGGAGATAACACTGAGGAAGGGGGATGGGATCACAGGGGAAGGAGCAGGGTCATCAGAGGCAGGGATGGGGGCAGGCAGTAGTGGCACTGGGTCGAGTGAGCTGTGCGGCACCTGGTGGAATCTAGGCGGCAGCAGAGGGGGTGAGAGGGTGGGAATAGCCGCAGGCAGCAGTACAGCAACAGTTAGGATGGCGTGGTGGGCGGGCCCATGGTTCACGTCAAGGGGGCGGGGCACAGCAGCGGGGCGTGCGTGTTGGGCGAGTCAATCGGGCACGTAATGGGGGCGGGGATTCAACAGTAACACGGTCTTGATGGGCGGGCCCATAGTGCACGTCAAGGGGGCGGGGCAGCAACTGTTAGGAGGGTGTGGTGGGTGGGCTCATCGTGCAGGTAAGGGGGCGGGGCAGCAACAGTTAGGAACCCGTGGTGGGTGGGCCAATAGTGCACGTCAATGGGTCTGGGTAGCAGTAGTTAAGAGGGCGGGGTGCGCGGGTCCATCATACATATCAAGGGGACGGGCAGCATCAGTGGGGAAGGTGTGGTGGGCGGGACCATAGTGCACATAAAGCGGGCGGGGCAGCATCAGTGGGGCGGGCGTGGTGGGCGGGCCCATAGTGCGCATAAAGCGGGCGGGGCGGCATCAGTGGGGCAGGCGTGGTGGGCGGGCCCTTTTGCACGTCAAGGGGGCGGGGCACCAAAGCACAGTAGAGGCTGGGACACAGGGCAACAGTGGAGGGGCGGCAGCAGTGGTAAAGGGGGTTTGGGGGGGTTACAGCCGTGTGGTAAGGGTACATGTGGGGGGCAGCAAGATGGTGGCATCGTGAGGGTGGCAGGGGGGCGGGCGTGTGAAGCAGTAATGCACGAGACCTCGGCGAGGCAACAGATCAGGGGGAGGGGGAAGCAGCTACTTGGTCATGGCGGGTGGAGGGGAGGGACCAGCCTGGCACCAACAAGGCGTCAGTGTCATGGTGTGGCGGGCAAGGCTGCCAAGCTCCATGGAGGCGAGGAGGTGGCAGAGAGGTTAGAACACTCAGGGGGCGGGGCCAGTGGGGGAGGGTGTGGGGGTGTCACCAGGCAGCACTGGTACAGGGAGGG
>NW_022634649.1:0-3328 GCF_010015895.1 Lontra canadensis
ATTTCAGGGAGACTTTGGAGGAGCCCAACCATCAACCAGAAATGGTTTAGTGGAATGAAGAGGGGCTCTAAGAAGCAAAGTCACATCACATAAAGGAGGACTAAATGGGACAAATGCAGGATAAAGGTGTTTCTCTTACTGTTCCAAAACTGAAAACAAACTTGCTCTTATCGTGTTTTTTTTTTCCTAATTTTTTCTATTTTTAGTCTGGCCAAAAAATTATTTTAATGTTTCTCTTCAGGTGTCCTACTTTTTATGGACAATAATAGTACCTCAATGATTACGATAAAAATAAAATGCCGAAGTATATGTACAGTGCTTAGCAAACATTACACACGCACACACTGAAATAGTAGTCATCAAAAAGAATGACATCTTGCCATTTGCAATGATATGGAAGGAACTAGAGGGTATTATACTAAGCAAAATAAGTCAGTCAGAGAAAGACAAATACCATATCACTCATATGTGTAATTTAAGAAACAAACAGATGAACATAGGGGAAGAGAATAAAAAATAAAATGAGATGAAAACAGAGTGGGAGGCAAACCGTAAGAGAACTCTAGGAAACATAGTGAAAGTTTGCTGGAAGGGAGGTTGGTGGGGCGGGGGATGGGGTAATTGGGTGATGGGCATTAAGGAGTGCTGGCTGTTATATGCAACTGGTGAATCACTGAATTCTACCCCTAAAACTAAAATAAAATAAAATCCTAGTAGAGAACATAGGCAGTAACCTCTTTGGTACTGGCTGTAGGAAATTGTTTCTAGGTATGTCTTCTAAGGTAAGGGCAACAGAGCAAAAATAAATTATTGGGGCTTCATCAAAATGAAAACCTTCTGCACATTGAAGGAAACAAACAACAATTAAAAGGCAACTTTTTAGATAGAAGAAGATATTTGCAAATGAATTATCTAGTGAAGGCTAATAACCAAAATACATTAAGAGCACTCAAAAAAAACCCAAATAATCCAGTCTATAAAGTAGGTAAAAAAAAAAAAAATCATGAATAGACTTCTTTCCAAAGAAGACATCCAAATGATCAACAGACCCGTGGAAAGATGCTCAACATCACTCATCATCAGGGAAATACAAATCCAAAGTACAAGGGGATATCACCTCTCTCCCATCAGAATGGCTAAAATTAACAACATAGGAAACAAGAGGTCTTGACAAGAATGTGGAAAAAGGGGAACCCACTTACCCTGGGAATGGCGGAAATGCAAACTGGTTCAACCACACTGGAAAACATTGTTGAAATTTCTCAAACAGTTAAAAATGGAACTATCCTATGACTCAGCAATTGCACCTCTAGATACTTACACAATGTATACAAAACTATAGACTCAAAGGGGCACATGCACCCTGATGTTTATAGCAGGCTTATCAACGATAGCCAAACCATGGAATGCACTCAACTGTCCATCTGTTGGGGAATGGATAAAGGAGTTGTGACATATATAGATATGTATATATAGTTGTGACATATGGAGCTAGAGTATTGTGTTAATGAAATAAGTCAGTCAAAGAAAGTCAAATAACATACGACTTCTTTCTGATGCAGAATTTAAGAAACAAAACAGATGAACACGTGGGAAGGGAAAAAGAAAGGGAGAGGGAAGCAAACCATGAGACACTCAATAACAGAGAACAAACAGGGTAGATGGAGGGAGCTAGGTGGGAGATGGTCTAAATGGGTGATTGGTGGGCACTTGATAGTATAAATATGGGGTGTTATAGGTAGGTGAAGAATCACTAAATTCTACTCCTGAAACAAATTTTATACTAAATGTTAACTAATTAGAACTTAAATAAAAATCGAAATAACCAAGAAGAAACTTGGGAGTCTGGTCATGTTTTTGTGAGTTTGGGACCATGGGCCTACTCATAATTTGGCTTCAGCACTATCCTGACATCATGAGGCCTAGGGCATTTGACACTGCCTAGCAGAGAATGTTGGCGTGGAGGCAGAGGCATCCCTTTTGGGAAAAGATCTGGCCTCATCTCTGGGGCAAATGGACATGAAGACACCTCCCCCAAATTTCCCATTCCTCTTTGAAATGTAGAACTTAACTCTTTTTGCAGCCATTTCCATATTGTTGCATAATTTCTAAGTAGGCCTCATTCCCATCCAGGGGTGATAGGGCTCCCATACAGCCAGCACCCAAGGGTTGGTGTCAAGTTCGCACTTGGATCCAGTGGTAAGGGAGAGTGATTAGTGTCTGATATCCCAAAAAAACACTGGCATTTGTGTTCCTGAGTACTTGCTTGGACCGCTCGTGTAAATACAGTGCTCAATAACCAGTTTGCTTCCCCCCTCTCACTGATCCAGATGCCTTCATTATGAAGAGTAGATGAGCTCTCCATGTGCAGTATATGCTCCAGGACCTGGTGAGTGGAGAAAATGCCCTTTCAAGGTATACTGCACCAAGGTCCCATTCTAAACACTTGAGCATCAGTGGCAAGCACCCACATGATATTGTTGAACCCCTGCTTTCTCTAGCCACCAGGGAGGCGGGTAGGGACAACAGCCAAGTCCAGAAGCTTTCCCTCTCTTTCTGAGGGGAAAATGTAGGTCTCTTGCCAACCATGTTCCCCTATTGTAAACAATTTAGCTATTCTGGAGGTGGCCCGCTTGCCAGGAGATGGTGCAACTCCACTCACCACATTAGGCTATTCTCATCTCTCATAATGAATTTTAACCTTCTGTGTATCCATTTTCACTCTTTTAATCTTTTTTAGGGCTTATTTATTTGTTAGCAAGAGAGGGATAGAGTGTGCACATGAGTGGAGGGAGGGGCACAATGAAAGAATCTTCAAGTAGACTCCCTGTTGAGCACAGAGCCAGATATGGGTCTCCATCTCACAACCCATGAGATTGTGACCTCAGCTGTAACCAAGGCTCGGATTCTTAACTCACTGAGACAACCAGGTGCTCATACCCTTTTCTTTTTATCTGAAACTAGATTAACCCAAGGGACCATTCTGAGCCAGTGTCTCAGAACAATATCCTTTGCTTTAAAGTGGGGACTCATGCAGAATTCTTAGGACTGTGGAATACACTGTGCCACAGGGCCCCTCAAAATCTGGTTTCAGAACAATCTAAACATCAGGAAACTTTGGCAGAAAATGTTTATGCGTAGGCCAAACTATAGAGTTTGGGTGGGATGTGACCTCATTCCTGGGGCAAGGGGAAACAAAATTAGTTCTCTTCTTCCCAGGCGCCCCCCCCAATTCCTGTGTGAAATGTACAACATGGTTCTTCTTAGTAGGCATTCCCTTCATCTTCCATATTTCTAACTAGGTCTTTGCTCACATTCAGGGGTAATG
>NW_022634650.1:0-3327 GCF_010015895.1 Lontra canadensis
TGCCTACAAGAAACTCATTTTAAACGCGAATACACCTTCAGATTTAAAGTGAGGGGGTGGAAAAGAATTTACCATGCTAATGGACATCAGAAGAAAGCAGGAGTGGCAATCCTTATATCAGATCAATTAGATTTTAAGCCAAAGACTATAATAAGAGATGAGGAAGGACACTATATCATACTCAAAGGATCTGTCCAACAAGAAGTTCTAACAATTGTAAATATATATGCCCCTAATGTGGGAGAAGCCAACTATATAAACCAATTAATAACAAAATCAAAGAAACACATAAACAATAATACAATAATAGTAGGGGACTTTAACACTCCCCTCACTGAAATGGACAGATCATCCAAGCAAAAGATCAACAAGGAAATAAAGGCCTTAAATGACACACTGGACCAGATGGACATCCCAGATATATTCAGAACATTTCATCCCAAAGCAACAGAATACACATTCTTCTCTAGTGCACATGGAACATTCTCCAGAATAGATCACATCCTCCATCCTAAATCAGGTCTCAACCGGTATCAAAAGATTGGGATCATTCCCTGCATATTTTCAGACCACAATGCTCTGAAGCTAGAACTCAATGACAAGAGGAAATTTGGAAAGAACCCAAACACATGGAGACTAAACAGCATCCTTCTAAAGAATGAATGGGTCAACCAGGAAATTACAGAAGAATTGAAAAAAGTCATGGAAACAAATGATAATGTAAATACAACGGTTCAAAATCTCTGGGACATAACAAAGGCAGTCCTGAGAGGAAAATATATAGCGGTACAAGCCTTTCTTAAGAAACAAGAAAGGTCTCAGGTACACAACCTAACTGTACACCTAAAGGAGCTGGAGAAAGAACAAGAAAGAAACCCTAAACCCAGCAGGATAAGAGTAATCATAAAGATCAGTGCAGAAATCAATGAAATAAAAAAAAAAACCAATAGAACAAATCAACGAAACTAGGAGCTGGTTCTTTGAAAGAATTAATAAGATTGATAAACCCCTGGCCAGACTTATCAAAAAGAAAAGAGAAAGGACCCAAATAAATAAAATCATGAATGAAAGAGGAGAGATCACAACTAACACCAAAGAAATACAGACAATTATAAGAACATATTATGAGCAACTCTATGCCAACAACTCTGACAATCTGGAAGAAATGGATGCATTCGTAGAGACATATAAACTACCACAACTGAACCTGGAAGAAATAGAAAGCCTGAACAGACCCATAACCAGTAAGGAGATTAAAACAGTCATCAAAAATCTCCAAACAAACAAAAGCCCAGGGCCAGACGGCTTCCCGGGGGAATTCTACCAAACAATTAAAGAAGAACTAATTCCTATTCTCCTGAAACTGTTCCAAAAAATAGAAATGGAAGGAAAACTTCCAAAGTCATTGTATGACGACAGCATCACATTGATCCCAAAACCAAACAAGGATACCATAAAAAAGAGAACTACAGACCAATATCCTTGATGAACACAGATGCAAAAATTCTCACTAAAATACTAGCCAATAGGATTCAACAGTACATTAAAAGGATTATTCACCACGACCAAGTGGGATTTATTCCAGGGCTGCAAGTTTGGTTCAGCATCCTCAAATCAATCAATGTGATACAACACATTAATAAAAGAAAGAACAAGAACCATATGATACTCTCCATAGATGCTGAAAAAGCATTTGACAAATACAGCATCCCTTCCTGATCAAAACTCTTCAAAGTGTAGGGATAGAGGGCACATACCTCAATATCATCAAAGCAATCTATGAAAAACCCACCGCAAATATCATTCTCAATGGAGAAAAACTGAAAGCTTTTCCTCTAAGGTCAGGAACATGGCAGGGATGTCCGTTATCACCACTGCTATTCAACATAGTACTAGAAGTCCTAGCCTCAGCAATCAGACAACAAAAGGAAATTAAAGGCATCCAGATCGGCAAAGAAGAAGTAATACTATCACTCTTCGCAGATGATATGATACTATATGTGGAAAACCCAAAAGATTCCACTCCAAAACTGCTAGAACATGTACAGGAATTCAGTAAAGTGTCAGGATATAAAATCAATGCACAGAAATCAGTCGCATTCCTCTACACCAACAACAAGACAGAAGAAAGAGAAATTAAGGAGTCTATCCCATTTACAATTGCACCCAAAACTATAAGATACCTAGGAATAAACCTAACCAAAGAGACTAAGAATCTATACACAGAAAACTATAAAGTACTCATGAAAGAAATTGAGGAAGACACAAAGAAATGGAAAAATGTTCCATGCTCCTGGATTGGAAGAATAAATATTGTGAAAATGTCTATGCTACCTAAAGCAATCTACACATTTAATGCAATTCCTATCAAAGTACCATCCATTTTTTTCAAAGAAATGGAACAAATAATCCTAAAATTTATATGGAACCAGAAAAATCCGCGAATAGCCAAAGGAATATTGAAAAAGAAAGCCAAAGTTGGTGGCATCACAATTCCGGACTTCAAGCTCTATTACAAAGCTTTCATCATCAAGACAGCATGGCACTGGCACAAAAACAAACACATAGATCAATGGAACAGAATATAGGGCCCAGAAATAGACCCTCAACTCTATGGTCAACTAATCTTCGACAAAGCAGGAAAGAATGTACAATGGAAAAAAAAAAAAAAACAGCCTCTTCAATAAATGGTGTTGGGAAAATTGGATAGCCACATGCAGAAAAATGAAATTGGATCATTACCTTACACCACACACGAAAATAGACTCAAAATGGATGAAGGACCTCAGTATGAGAAAGGAATCCATCAAAATCCTTGAGGAGAACACAGGCAGCAACCTCTTCGACCTCAGCCGCAGAAACATCTTCCTAGGAACATCGCCAAAGGCAAGGGAAGCAAGGGCAAAAATGAACTATTGGGATTTCATCAAGATCAAAAGCTTTTGCACAGCAAAGGAAACAGTTCACAAAACCAAAAGACAACTGACAGAATGGGAGCAGATATTTGCAAACGACATATCAGATAAAGGGCTAGTGTCCAGAATCTATAAAGAACTTAGCAAACTCAACACCCAAAGAATAAATAATCCAATCAAGAAATGGGCAGAAGACATGAACAGACATTTCTGCAAAGAAGACATCCAGATGGCCACAGAAACATGAAAAAGTGCTCCATATCACTCGGCATCAGGGAAATACAAATCAAAACCACAATGAGATACCACCTCACACCAGTCAGAATGGCTAAAATGAACAAGTCAGGAAAGGACAGATGCTGGCGAGGATGAGGAGAAAGGGGAACCCTCCTACACTGTTGGTGGGAATGCA
>NW_022634651.1:0-3325 GCF_010015895.1 Lontra canadensis
CTGAAAATCATTAAAGACAAAAACAGTAATAAAACTCTAATTCATTTAAAATATAAGGGAACAAAATCACTTTTATTTTTATAGGTTTGGGATGTTTGGCAATCCGGTATCTCGTCAGGCAGAGAGAAATAAGAACCACTCCAAATTAGACAATAAGCTTCTTGAGTTGCTTAATGTAGATTTTTGGACATTTTAAATAGAAGTGGTCGTTTTACTTTCAGTGGGATGCAGTCGTTGCTGGGTAAGTCACTAAAACTGGAAGATGTCAAAAGATGCTTCCATGTCACCAATGAAAAAACACTTATCGAGGACTTACTATGTGCTAAGAATACTACCCACGCTATCCATACTCGGTAGTACACTCCTGTTCCCTTGTATCCTGTTGTGTAAAGGTGACAGTGGAGATAACCAGTGGCAGGTCTAGATAAACAGATTCTCCAGCCTGGATTTCTACTATTTTAGAATCATGAAAGACTGACTCCAAGCCAACCTTTATCCTTAAAACATAGAGCATACTTTACATCCTTCTTTCACAGTCTGATTTTTTTTCAGGAAATAAACTCATTTATAAGAAAGGCAGGTTGCTGTGACTGATCTTTAGGAGAGAGGATACAAAGCACAGGGTGAAGAAAAACAGAGGACAGGGAGTCCCTGGCAATGACTTTTCAGTGCTTTCCTTTTCACTTTAGTGACTAAAGTTTATCCCACACTGAACATGAGAGCAGGGCTTTTTTTTTTTTTTTTTTTTTTTAATTTTAGGGGGGGAGAGAAAGAGAAAGCGCGCGCACACAACCAGAGGCAGAGGGGCAGAGGTAGAGGGAGATAGACTCTTCAGCAGACTCTGTACTGAGCATGGAGCCCAACATTGGGCTCAACTTCATGACCCTGAGATTATTACTCGACCCAAAACCAAGAGGCAGACACTTAACTGACTGTGCCACCCTGACACCCCAAGAGTAGGACTTTAATTGGGTGAGTCTAGGGCTGGTAATATTTGGAGGTGGAGGTGATGGCTCATAGTGATAAAGAAAAAAAATTGATAAATTCATTTTCTTACTGTCAAGAAAATAGACAGAATTCCAGAGCTGTGTTTAAGATTATTAAAGTGTAAGATATACATCATTGAAATAACAGCTTCAAATATCCAGTTAACACCAGCCAATCATTCCAGAGGTCTAAATTTTTTAAATTATAGTGTCCCCCAACTCCTTCCCTTCCTCCCTACCTTCCTCTGAAATATGGCCACATATGCAACTAGATACCAAATGATCACAATGTTAATTAAAAACAAAGACTAAATGCCCATACATTCCTTGCCTGAAAGACAGTAGCAGACAAAAAACGCTTCACGTTAAACAGAAAATTGACGAAAGAATAGTAATAGGTTCCTCAAAAAGTTAAAAATAAAATAGTAACAGGTTCCTCAAAAAGTTAAAAATAAAAATACCATACGATCCAGTAATTCCACTACTGGGTATTTACCCAGAGAAAACAAAAACACTATTTGAAAGATACATGCCCCCTATGTTTATTGCAGTATTATTTACAATAGCCAAGATATGGAAACAACCCAGGTGTCTACAGTAGACAATGGATAAAGATGTATATGTACATAGCAGAATATTACTCAGCCATAAAAAAGGATGATACCTTCTCATCTGTGACAACATGGATGAATCTAAAGGGTAACAGGCAAAGTGAAATAAGTCAGAGAAAGACAAATACCTTATTATTTCACTTACATGTGGAGCCCAAAAACAAAACAAAACAAACAAACAAACAAAAAGCAGAAATAAGAAATGGGCAGAAGATATGAACAGACATCTCTCCAAAGAAGACATACAAATGGCCAATAGACACATGAAAACAAAACAAAACAAACAAACAAACAAACAAAAACCTCAACATCACTCATCAGCAGAGAAATACAAGTCAAAACCACAATGAGATACTACCTCCCAGTGGTCAGAATGGCTAAAATTAACAAGTCAGGAAATGACAGATGTTGGCAAGGATACAGAGAAAGTGAAACCCTCTTACACTGTTGGTGGCAAGACAAACTGGTACAGCCGTCTGGAGAACAGCATGGAGGTTCCCCAAAATGTTAAAAATAGAGCTATCCTACAACCCAGCAATTGCACTACTAGGTATTTATCCAAAATATGCAAAAATAGTGATTCAAAGGGGCAACTGCACCCCAATGTTTATGGCAGCAATGTCCACAATAGCCAAACTATGGAAAGAGTCCAGACGTCCATGGACAAATGAATGGATAAAGAAGATGTGGCATGTATATATATATATATATATATATATATAATGGAATATTACTCAGCTCTCAAAAAGAGAACAAAATCTTGCCATTTGCAATGACATGGCATCATGGATGGAGTTAGCCTGTATTATGCTAAGTGAAATAAATCATGGAAAGACAAATACCAAATGATTTCACCTATATATGGAATTTAAGAAACAAAACAGATGAATATAGGGGAAGGGAAGGAAAAATTTTAAAAGGTGAAAAATGAGAGGGAGACAAACCGTAAGAGACGCTGAAATCTAGGAAACAAACCGAGGGTTGTTGGAGGGGAGGTAGATGGTGGAGTGGAGTAATTAGGTGATGGGAACTAAGGAGGGCACTTGACGCAATGAGCACTGGGTATTACACGCAACTGATGAATCGCTAAATTCTACCCTGGTAACTCATAATACAGTATATGTCAACTAAACTGAATTTAAATAAAGAATTAAAAAAAGAAAAGAAAAAGCAGAAACAGACCTATAAGTACAGAGAATAAACTGATGGTTGTCTGAGGGGAGGGAGTGAATGGGATGGGCAAAATGGGTGAAGGGGAATGGGAGATATAGTCTTCTAGGTATGGGATGAAGAAGTCATGGGAATAAAGGGTACAGCATAAAGAATGTAGTCAATGATACTGTAATAGTGTTGTACGGTGACAGATGGTAACTACACTTATGTGAGCACAGTATAACAATTAAATATGTTCCATTACTATGATGCACACCTGAAATCAATGTAACATTGTATGTCAACTGCATTTAAATTAAAAAAAAAGAAAATAGAATAAGAATAGAAAATATGGTCAAAATAGGTATCTAAAAAGTTCTGGTATGGAGTTGTAAGTGGTTAAATAAAAGCAGATGAGGTTTTCAGAATAGTGATATTTTATAACTCTCTTTGGGTTTAATTTTCTTTTTGGGAATCTGAATGAGTTATGATTCAATGAATAACTGAATTAATAATGAAACCTATGAAGTCTTTTTAAAATGGCCCTATTATACATTTTCTCACATTACTCCAGGC
>NW_022634652.1:0-3324 GCF_010015895.1 Lontra canadensis
TTCCCTGATGCCGAGTGATGTGGAGCACTTTTTCATGTGTCTGTTGGCCATCTGGATGTCTTCTTTGCAGAAATGTCTGTTCATGTCTTCTGCCCATTTCATGATTGGATTATTTGTTCTTTGGGTGTTGAGTTTGCTAAGTTCTTTATAGATTCTGGACACTAGCCCTTTATCTGATATGTCGTTTGCAAATATCTTCTCCCATTCTGTCAGTTCTCTTTTGGTTTTGTTAACTGTTTCCTTTGCTGTGCAAAAGCTTTTGATCTTGATGAAATCCCAATAGTTCATTTTTGCCCTTCCTTCCCTTGCCTTTGGCGATGTCCCAGGAAGATGTTGCTGCGGCTGAGGTCGAAGAGGTTGCTGCCTGTGTTCTCCTCAAGGATTTTGATGGATTCCTTTCTCACATTGAGGTCCTTCATCCATTTTGAGTCTATTTTCATGTGTGGTGTAAGGAAATGATCCAATTTCATTTTTCTGCATGTGGCTGTCCAATTTTCCCAACACCATTTATTGAAGAGGCTGTCTTTTTTCCATTGGACATTCTTTCCTGCTTTGTCGAAGATTAGTTGACCATAGAGTTGAGGGTCTATTTCTGGGCTCTCTATTCTGTTCCATTGATCTATGTGTCTGTTTTTGTGCCAGTACCATGCTGTCTTGATGATGACAGCTTTGGAATAGAGCTTGAAGTCCGGAATTGTGATGCCACCAACTTTGGCTTTCTTTTTCAATATTCCTTTGGCTATTCGTGGTCTTTTCTGGTTCCATATAAATTTTAGGATTATTTGTTCCATTTCTTTGAAAAAAATGGATGGTACTTTGATAGGAATTGCATTCAATGTGTAGATTGCTTTAGGTAGCATAGACATGTTCACAATATTTATTCTTCCAATCCAGGAGCATGGAACATTTTTCCATTTCTTTGTGTCTTCCTCAATTTCTTTCATGAGTACTTTATAGTTTTCTGTGTATAGATTCTTAGTCTCTTTGGTTAGGTTTATTCCTAGGTATCTTATAGTTTTGGGTGCAATTGTAAATGGGATGGACTCCTTAATTTCTCTTTCTTCTGTCTTGTTGTTGGTGTAGAGAAATGCAACTGATTTCTGAGCATTGATTTTATATCCTGACACTTTACTGAATTCCTGTACAAGTTCTAGCAGTTTTGGAGTGGAGTCCTTTGGCTTTTCCACATATAGTATCATATCATCTGCGAAGAGTGATAGTTTGACTTCTTCTTTGCCGATTTGGATGCCTTTAATTTCTTTTTGTTGTCTGATTGCTGAGGCTAGGACTTCTAGTACTATGTTGAATAGCAGTGGTGATAACGGACATCCCTGCCGTGTTCCTGACCTTAGCAGAAAAGCTTTCAGTTTTTCTCCATTGAGAATGATATTTGCGATGGGTTTTTTCATAGATGGCTTTGATAATATTGAGGTATGTGCCCTCTATCCCTACACTTTGAAGAGTTTTGATCAGGAAGGGATGCTGTACTTTGTCAAATGCTTTTTCAGCATCTATGGAGAGTATCATATGGTTCCTGTTCTTTCTTTTATTAATGTGTTGTATCACATTGATTGATTTGTGGATGTTGAACCAACCTTGCAGCCCTGGAATAAATCCCACTTGGTCGTGGTGCATAATCCTTTTAATGTACTGTTGAATCCTATTGGCTAGTATTTTGATGAGAATTTTTGCATCTGTGTTCATCAAGGATATTGGTCTGTAGTTCTCTTTTTTGATGGGATCCTTGTCTGGTTTGGGGATCAAGGTGATGCTGGCCTCATAAAATGAGTTTGGAAATTTTCCTTCCATTTCTATTTTTTGGAACAGTCTCAGGAGAATAGGAATTAGTTCTTCTTTAAATGTTTGGTAGAATTCCCCCGAAAGCCGTCTGGCCCTGGGCTTTTGTTTGCTTGGAGATTTTTGATGACTGTTTCAATCTCCTTACTGGTTATGGGTCTGTTCAGGCTTTCTATTTCTTCCTGGTTCAGTTGTGGTAGTTTATATGTCTCTAGGAATGCATCCATTTCTTCCAGATTGTCAAATTTGTTGGCATAGAGTTGCTCATAATATGTTCTTATAATTGTCTGTATTTCTTTGGTGTTAGTTGTGATCTCTCCTCTTTCATTCATGATTTTATTTATTTGGGTCCTTTCTCTTTTCTTTTTGATAAGTCTGGCCAGGGGCTTATCAATCTTATTAATTCTTTCAAAGAACCAGCTCCTAGTTTCGTTGATTTGTTCTATTGTTTTTTTGGTTTCTATTTCATTGATTTCTGCTCTGATCTTTATGATTTCTCTTCTCGTGCTGGGTTTAGGGTTTCTTTCTTGTTCTTTCTCCAGCTCCTTTAGGTGTAGGGTTAGGTTGTGTACCTGAGACCTTTCTTGTTTCTTGAGAAAGGCTTGTACCGCTATATATTTTCCTCTCAGGACTGCCTTTGTTGTGTCCCACAGATTTTGAACTGTTGTATTTTCATTATCATTTGTTTCCATGAATTTTTTCAATTCTTCTTTAATTTCCTGGTTGACCCATTCATTCTTTAGAAGGATGCTGTTTAGTCGCCATGTATTTGGGTTCTTTCCAAATTTCCTCTTGCGATTGAGTTCTAGCTTCAGAGCATTGTGGTCTGAAAATATGCAGGGAATGATCCCAATCTTTTGATACTGGTTGAGACCTGATTTAGGACCAAGGATGTGATCTATTCTGGAGAATGTTCCATGTGCACTAGAGAAGAATGTGTATTCTGTTGCTTTGGGATGAAATGTTCTGAATATATCTGTGATGTCCATCTGGTCCAGTGTGTCATTTAAGGCCTTTATTTCCTTGTTGATCTTTTGCTTGGATGATATGTCCATTTCAATGAGGGGAGTGTTAAAGTCCCCTACTATTATTGTATGATTGTCGATGTGTTTCTTTGATTTTGTTATTAATAGGTTTATATAGTTGGCTGCTCCCACGTTAGGGGCATAGATATTTACAATTGTTATATCTTCTTGTTGGACAGATCCTTTGAGTGTGATATAGTGTCCTTCTTCATCTCTTTTTATAGTCTTTGGCTTAAAATCTAATTGATCTGATATAAGGATTGCCACTCCTGCTTTCTTCTGATGTCCATTAGCATGGTAAATTCTTTTCCACCCCCTCACTTTAAATCTGAAGGTGTCTTCGGGTTTAAAATGAGTTTCTTGTAGGCAACATATAGATGGGTTTTGATTTTCTATCCATTCTGATACCCTGTGTCTTTTGATTGGGGCATTTAGCCCATTAACATTCAGGGTAACTATTGAGAGATATGAATTTAGTGCCATTGTATTGCCTGTAAGGTGA
>NW_022634653.1:0-3324 GCF_010015895.1 Lontra canadensis
ATCATGAATGAAAGAGGAGAGATCACACCAACACCAAAGAAATACAATTATAAGAACATATTATGAACAAAACTATGCAAACAAATTTGACAATCTTGAAGAAATGAATGCATTCCTAGAGATATATAAACTACCACAATTGAACCAGGAATCCAGCTTCCAGTCAGCCATTGGGAGAATTAGGCACAAACAAGTCAGCTGCAAGAGATTGGGAGCAGGGGACAACAGTCAAAAAGACTGCTGTGCTGAGTAACTCCACAGTCTCGCTTTTATTAGATAGAAACAGTAACCAATAGAAGAGTCGATGAAGGACAAACGTTAGTCAGATGCCTTGTACATAAACAAGAAGGAGGGCAGAATATGTCTGTACAAGTAGTATAAAGTTTATAGTTGAACAAGCACATTCAAAGAACTTATCTAAGTAGCCACAGGTGCTCTGCAGGGGGAAAGGGAGATAACGAAAAATGAAGTAGGCGGCATTCCGCCCTGAGCGGCCAGGCATTCCCAGGTGCTCGGCTTCAATGAAGCAGGCGACATTGTGCCTTGAGCGAGCTGGGCATCCCCAGCTTCTCAGCTTCAAGGCCATATATTTTCCTCTCCCCTAGAGGCCTGTTGCAGTATCCGTTTTTCTTAAGGCTGTATCTAAATGTGCTTGGTAACTAGTAAATTTCCCAGGGGTTATATTTTAAGTAATACACTGTTCTTAGAGGCAGTTGCACAGGAAGAAATAGAAAACCTGAGCAGACCCATAACAAGAAAGGAGATTGAAACAGTCATCAAAAATCTCCAAACAACAACAAAAAAGCCCAGGGAAAGACTACTTCCCAGGGCAATTCTACTAAACATTTAAAGAAGAATTAATTCTTATTCTCCTCAAACAGTTCCAAAAAATAGAAATGGAAGGAAAACTCCCAAACTCCTTTTATGGAGCGAGCACCACCTTGTTCCCAAAACCAGACAAGGATCCCATCAAAAAAGAGAATTACAGACCAATATCCTTGATGAACACAGATGTGAAAATTATCACTAAAATACTAACCAATAGGATCCAACTGTACATTAAAAGGATTATTCACCACGACCAAATGGGATTTATTCCAAGGCTGCAAGGTTGGTTCAACATCTGCAAATCAATGTGATACAATACATTAATAAAAGAAAGAACAAGAACCATATGATACTCTCAATAGATGCTGAAAGTTTTTGACAAAGTACAGCATCCCTTCCTGATCAAAACTCTTCCAAGTGTAGGGATAGAGGGCACATACCTCAATATTATAAAAGCCATCTATGAAAAACCTACCGCAAATATCATTCTTGATGGAGAAAAACTGAGAGCTTTTCCGCTAAGGTCAGTAACATGGCAGGGATGTCCATTATCAACACTAACATTCAACATAGTACTAGCAGACCTAGCCTAAGCAATCAGACAACAAAAAGAAATTAAAGGCATCCGAATCAGCAAAGAAGAAATCAAACAATCACTCTTTGCAGATGATATAATACTCTATGTGGAAAACCCTAAAGACTCCACTCCAAATCTGCTAGAACTTGTACAGGAATTCAGTAAAGTGTCAGGATCTAAAATCAATGCACAGAAATCAGTTGCATTTCTCTACACCAACAACAAGACAGAAGAAAGAGAAATTAAGGAGTCAATCCCATTTACAATTGCACCCAAAACTATAAGATACCTAGGAATAAACCTAACCATAGAGGCAAAGAATCTATACTCAGAAAACTATAAATTACTTATGAAAGAAATTAAGGAAAACACAAAGAAATGGAAAAATGTTTCATGCTCCTGGATTGGAAGAACAAATATTGTGAAAATGTCTATTCTACCAAAAGCAATCTACTCATTTAATGCAATCCCTATCAAAATCCCATCGGGCAACCCTCAGTTTGTTCTGTGAGATTAAGTGTATCTCATGGTTTGTCTTTTTCAAAGAAATGGAACAAATAATCCTAAAATTTATATGGAACCAGAAAAGACCTCGAATAGCCAAAGAATATTGAAAAAGAAAGCCAAAGTTGGTGGCATCACAATTCTGGACTTCAAGCTCTATTACAAAGCTGTCATCATCAAGACAGTATGGTACTGGCATAAAAACAGATAGATCAATGGAACAGAAGAGAGAGCCCAGAAATAGAACTTCAACTGTATGGTCAAGTAATCTTCGACAAAGCAGGAAAGAATGTCCAATGAGAAAAGAAAATCTCTTCAACAAATGGTGTTGAGAAAATTGGACAGCCAAATGCAGAATGATGAATTTGGACCATTTCCTTTCAGCCAACACAAAAAAGACTCAAAATGGTTGAAGGACCTCAATATGAGAAAGGAATCCATCAAAATCCTTGAGGAGAACACAGGCAGCAACTTCTTCGATTTCAGCCACAGCAAATTCTTCCTAAGAACATCACCAAAGTCAAGGGAAGCAAGGGCAAAAAGGAACTATTGGAACGTCATCAAGATCAAAAGCTTTTGCACAGCAAAGGAAACATTTAACAAAACCAAAAGAAAACTGACAGAATGGGAGAATATATTTGCAACTGACATATAAGATAAAGGGCTAGTATCCAAAATCTATAAAGAGCTTAGCAAACTCAATATCCAAAGAACAAATAACCCAGTCAAGAGATGGGCAGAAGACATGACTAAACATTTCTGCAAAGAAGACATCCAGATGGCCAACAGACACATGAAAAAGTGCTCCACATCACTTGACGTAAGGGAAATATAAATCAAAACCACAAGGAGACAGCACCTCACACCAGTCAGAATGGATAAAATTAACAAGTCAGGATAGGACAGATGCTGGCGAGGATGCAGAGAAAGGGGAACCCTCTTACACTTTTGGTGGGAATGCAAGCTGGTGTAAAAACTCTGGAAAACAACATGGAGGTTCCTCAAAAATTTAAAAATAGAGCTACCCTATGGATCAGCAATTCCACTACTGGGTATTTACTCAAAAGATACAAATGTAGTGACCCGAAGGGTCACATGCACCCAGATGTTTATAGCAGCAATGTCCACAATAGCCAAACTGTGGAAAGAACCTAGATGTCCATCAACAGACGAATGGATAAAGAAGTTGTAATATATATACACAATGGAATACTATTCAGCCATCAAAAGAAGTGAAATCTTGCCATTTGCGATGACGTGGATGGAACTAGAGGGTATTATGCTTAGTGAAACAAGTCAATCGGAGAAAGACAACTATCATATGATCTCCCTGATATGAGAAAGTGGAGATGCAATGTGGGGGGTTTGGGGGGGTAGGAAGTGAGGGAGACAAACCAGGAGAGACACTTAATCTC
>NW_022634654.1:0-3322 GCF_010015895.1 Lontra canadensis
ATTGTCAAACTAAGTGTCTTCTTGTTCTGAACATGGTAATGTGATGACGTATTTCTAGGTGTAACTCAGAATTCGGGCAACAACTTCCTGATGTTTGCTTCTTTCATTTTTCCATCCCTCGTTCTGTGGCTGATTCAGCCATAGAGGACCCACTCAGAGCTGCCATCATGAAGTTTACCAGAGCTTCTCACTGGAGCCGGAATCTCTCCAATGGTGCCCTTCTAGATCAGACTTCAGCAAACTATGTCTTCAGATCAAATACACCTCAGCCCCCTTTCCATTTGTCTACGGACCGAGAGCTAAGAATGCTTTTTACATTTACATAAATAAGAGCTACAACAGAGATCATATGGCCTGTAAAGCCTAAACTA
Source organism: Lontra canadensis (assembly GCF_010015895.1). Lineage (NCBI taxonomy): Eukaryota > Metazoa > Chordata > Mammalia > Carnivora > Mustelidae > Lontra > Lontra canadensis. The sequence continues at coordinate 372 of NW_022634654.1, forward strand.
CTTCCTGTCTGAACCTTTATAGCAAAACTTTGCCAACCTCTGTTCTAGATCATTTTAAGTTATTTAACACTGTTTCATTCCACCATGGCTGATTTCCACCACACATCAAATCATGTTAATGTTATTTATCACCAACTTTTCAAGTCACAGGAGTGTTGTAAACACTTTTTAGTTGTATTTACCACCTGTTTACCCATGAGATTTGGCACCAAGTAAATACAAGACTTGAATTTTCTGTTTTCATATTGTATCAGGGAGTATGAAATGATTGTTTCAAGATGTGGCATAACTCAGACTCACCTGAGAACAATCTGAGTCATCTCAACTAAGAGGGGGGCTTTAGACTTTGATTCCAGTAGGGTGATATTGTAGTTTTATCCCTGGTGATTTCTACATCTGAATATGATAACTCCCTCTCCCCTCCCCTTTAAGCACAAATTGGCCCACCGGGGATCGCTTTGACGACAGATGAGAGATCCATTTCCATTGTTCTGACGGCTCCGGAGAAGTGGAAGAGAAATCCAGAAGACAGTTCTCTTTCCATGCAACAGATATACTCTAATCTGAAGTATAATGTGTCCGTATATAATACGCAATCTAATAGAACGGTGAGCCTGGGATGGAAGAGGGGCCTTGAATCTGTGCACTTCCTGCAGCTAGTGCTCGAACGAGCAGCCCAGGGGCAGGGAATCTGGGAAGGTGTGATATTCAAAGACATGCTGGGCGAGATATAGTGGAAGCTGATACATAGACATCTCAACAACGTCCTTCGGATTTCCCTTACAGACCCTCTCCGTCAGTGGGGTCTGATGTTGCTGTTGGGTGTGGAACAATTGTCCACCTCACTCTGATGGAAAGCTCCGACTTGCATGACATCTGTCAATCACTCTCCAAGAGAGAAAAAATGTCAGCAAGGACACAGGGCAAGATAGGCAAGAAATCCGTCCTTACGTTCTTATTTAGAATTGTCCCCAGAATGGTCCCAATTCCTGACCATGCTCTGCTGAGCTAAAGGAAAAGGGTATTTTAAAGCTGTTGCTAGGAAAAAAAAAAAATTTAAATCTTAACTCAGATCTCCATTTATTAATATGGGAAAATGTTCATAATTCTACTTAAATTTTTAAAAATGCATGACAGTATATGTTAACTAAATTGAATCTAAATAAAACTTTTTTTAAAAAAAAAGCCCAGCTTGCAGCAATAAAGAAGGATTTAGTGGTATCTCAGTGTTCTATCTCCTTCTAGAGCTATCTGTCTGGGTGGTACTGGAATTCCGTGGCTCTAACTGCTGTTTGCCATCCCCTGCCCTAGTGGTCCCAGTGTGACCAACCACACGCTGGTGCTGGGCTGGCTGGAGCCAGACACTCTGTACTGCGTCCACGTGGAGTCCTTCGTCCCAGGGCCTCCTCGCCTAGCTCGGCCTTCTGAGTAGCTATATGTCCGTACTTTGAAAGGTAAGCTTAGGGGCACCTGGGTGGCTCAGTTGGTTAACCTTTGCCTTAAGCTCAGGTCATGATCCCAGGGTCCTGGGATCGAGCCCCACATTGGGCTCTCTGCTCAGCAGGGAGCATGCTTCCTCCTCTCTCTCTGCCTGCTTCTCTGCCTACTTGTGATCTCTGTCTGTCAAATGAATAAATAAAATATTTTTTAAAAAAATTAAAAGAAATAAAGAAAAAAAAAGGTAAGCTTAAAAAGTCACAGCTGGTCTGAGGAGGGAACTCTGAGGAAACTAGGAGAAGTGTGGCAGTTAAAAACAAGGTTTGGGTTAATCCACATCTACCAGGAACAGGTTGAGACAAAGGCAGAAACAATCATTGCCATAAATGCATTGAGCAGCCTGGGACTCTGTCGTTGAACTTGGCCAGCATTAGAGCGTGTTTGCATCTTCTCAAGGAACTCTCAGCACCTGTCCTGATATCTGCTGCCAACAAGCTTCTTCCATGGGAAAAAAAGCAATTAGAATTTTACACACATCTTTTTATTTCTTAATTGTAGTCCCTTTCATCAAGAGAAGTTCTGTGGTCTTCAAGAACGTCAAATGTTAGTGCTAGAAACAAAACACTATTCTACAACACTTGCAGACAGCAGGCTTTGCTCACCCTCAGGAGTACAAATTACAGCTCTGCAAGCTGCATTCAGCTATCACTCATGGGCTGCACGAGCGTCTGGGATCAGCAAATCCACACTTACTCCCCCACTTATATTGCTTCTCTCTCCTTCCTTTTGCCTTCTTCTCATGTTTTCTGAGGTTGGCTGAAGAGTCTCATCCCTGTTAGGAGACATAGGGTTAGGAGCTTGGCATTTGTGTATTTGTGCTTCCCCAAGGGTCAGAGGACCCTCCACTCAAAACCTGAACATGGAAAATTAACCCTAAAGTTGACCTCCCTCGAATGGACTCTCATCCATTATTCTTCCATCTCCCTTTTCCAAACCCTCTGGCCCAGGACAAATGTCACCCCACATCCCCTAGCCAGCAATGGTTCCATCGCCAGCAATGGGATGGCCATGGTGACAGGAGCCCTGCTTTCCTCTTCCCTCACGCTGCACAGAGCACAAGTTGAAACTGTCCTAAGGAATCCAAAGGGGATTTTGTGATTTTCAAAAGTGAGAAGCTATATTTTTGAATCTCTGTCCTTTCATACCTTCCCCTAAAATGAAGGGTTCTCTGCCATATGTCAAACAAAACTGAAATGCAGAACAAGCAAAAGGCAAAACAAAGCAGACTGAAGAAATCATTTCTGTATTTGGAAAAAGTGCTCTGTTTACAGCTTGATCAGTGCTCAAGTGGTAGGAATGAATTTCCAATGGAAAACATTTAAGCAGTTGGCAGACTGAAAGCAACTCAAATATGGATTCCATTAAATACTTCCCGGTAAGAGATGCAGCCAACTTTCTCACTAGTCTAGGAGAGGTGACAAAATAAGGACATATCTTTCCGGGTTCTGACCTTT
>NW_022634655.1:0-3318 GCF_010015895.1 Lontra canadensis
AGTGGGGTGAGGGGGCTGTGGGAGAAGCAGGCTCCCCTCTGAGCAGGAAGCCCGATGCAGGATTTGGTCACAGGACCCCGGGATCATGACCAGAGCCAAAGGCAGACCCTTTAAGCTTAATATTAATTCAAATATTGGCCAAAATCATTCCTTGTGGTTGTAAGACTGAGTTCTCTGAAAGTTCTCTTCCTCTCTGGAGTCGAGCACCTAAAGTTCTTCAGACAGAAGGAAAATCATACGGGTCAGAAACTCAGATCTACATGAAGAAAGAAAGGGCACTGGAGAATGAACAATTACAAGTCAAGTTAAGAAAGTTCTATTTTTCTTATCCTTAATTGACTTAAGATATAAAAGTCTGTTTAAAATAAAAATGAGAAGTGCATTAAATTATGTTTGTTTTGTATACATAGGAGCCTATTATAATATATGCCTCTATTTAAGTGAAATAGCTAACAACAATGATCCAGGGTGTGGGAGGGAGAAACTAGACATCTTCCGTTATTATAAGGTATTTGCACTACTAGCGAAGTCGTATAGTGTAATTTGAAATTGGAGTTGAGTTAGTTGTGAGTGTATATTGCAAAGACTAAAAAAATGTTTTAAAAAGAGTCATAACGATATGCTTAGGAAAGAAAATGAAATCACATTACGCTCAAGTGAAACCACAAAAGGTAGAAAAAGAGGGGAAGACAAAAATAGGAATAAAGAACAAGAGAAGAATTAACACCAATCCTTTTCAAACTCTTTCAAAAATTAGAGGGGATGGAAGAGAGCCTAACTTATTCTATGAGATGAGGTTTACTCTAAAACCAAAGCCAGACCAAGACATGATGAGAAAACTGTAGACCAGTATCTTTTGTCAATATAAATGCAAAAAATCCTCAGTAAAATACCAGAAAAATAAATTTAGAAAATATGATTTAAAAATTATATACCATGACTAGCTGGGATTATCCCAGGAAAACAAAAATGGCTCAACATATGAAAATCAATAAATGAAATACACTACATTAATAGAATAAAGGGAAAAAAAAGAGCACATAACCACCTGAACTTCTGCAGAAAATGTATTTGATAAAATCTAACATCCTTTAATGATAAAAAAACACTTCAAGAAAATTGCATTAACATGACAGAGCTCATATATGAAAACCCACAGCTAACATCATGCTTGGTGATGAAAGTTAGACTAACAGCTTTTTCTCTAAGGTCAGGAACAAGGCAGGGATGTCTACTTTGGCTACTTCTTTTCAAAATAGTATTGGAAGTTCTAGCCAGAAAATTAAGCAAGAAAAAGCAATAAAGGACATTCAAATTGTAGAGGAAGAAGTAAAACTACCCCTATTCACAGATGGCATGACCTTTATACATGCAAAATCATAAAGCATCCCCAAATAGCTATTAGATCTAATTGAAACCAACAAAATTACAGGATATAAGGTGAACACACAAAAGTCAGTTGTACTTGTCTGTGCTGACAAAGAACAATTTAAAAAGGAAATTTTAAAAACTATTCAATTTATTTCAGTGTCCAAAGGAACAGAGTACAGAGGGAAAAATATAATCAAGGAGATAAAAATTTGTACACTGAAAACTCCAAGAGATTATTGAAAGAAATGAAAGAGGACCTAAATAAATGGAAAAACATCCTATATTCATGGATTGGAAGACTAAATATTATTAAGATGGCAATACTACTTGAAGCGATATATATATATATGACAGTTCACGTAAGGGTAGATATGTAAACTAGTCGAGTAGCATTGGGAGTCTAGAAATAAACCCATCCGTCTTTGGCTAACTGATTTTCAACAAGGGTATCAAGACCATTCAACGGTGATAAGAATGCACCGTTTAATATCTGGTGTTAGAATAGATATTTACATTAAAAAGAATGAAGGTAGAGCTCTACTTCACACCATATTCAAAAATAAGCTCAAAAATGTATAAACAAACTAAAATATGCAAACTGTAAATATAAAACTATTAGAGGAAAACAGAAGGATAACTATTTACAAACTTCTATCTGGCAGTGGTTTTTCAGATCTGACACCAAAATCACAAGCAACAAAAGAAAAAATAGATACATTAGACTCCATCAAGTCAAAACCTAGCCTCCAAGGTCATTGTCAGGAAAGCGAAACGATAATCCAGAGAATAAGAGAAAATATTTGCAGGTAATACGTCTGATGAAAGTCTTTTATCCAGACCACATAAAGAATTTTTATAATGCAACAAAAAATAGACAAAGAACCCAATTTAAAACTGAGCAAAGGACGTGCATAGACACGTCTCCAGAGATGAAGTATAAAGAGCCCACGGTCGCATGAAACGACGTTCAACATCAGTAGTCACTGGGGAAACGCAAATCAGAAGCACAGTGAGAGACCATGTCACACCCTGCTAGGATGGTTACAGTGATGATAATACAGGGTTTTCTTAATGAAGAGTAAGTGTGGGTGAGAATGTGGGCAGACTGGAACCTTGTACATTGCTGATAGAGGGTCCACTCCTAGTTACCAATTAAAGGTAAGTACCCAGACAAATCTTGTTCACCAGTGTTTCAGGCAGCAGTATTCACAACAACAGAGACGGGGAAACAACCCAAATGTCTGTCCATACCTGATTAGGCGAACAAGGTTTAGTATCTGTGCACAGTGGGGTACTATCGTGTCATAAATAAGAGTGAGGAATGGACGCCTGCAAATACTTGCTTCTAGATGAATCCTTGAAAACATGCGACGTAAAAGAAGTGGGCCACAAAAGACTGCCTATTGCACGATTCTGTTTCTGTGGACCACCCAGATTAACTAGATCTGCGAAGACAGAAAGCATATTGGCTGTAGCTGGGATCTAACGGGAGAAGCAACTGGGGCGGGGCTATTTAATGGGTGTGGGGCATTTAATGGGTATGAACACATTTCGGAAACTGAGATAGGTGTTGGTTGTACGACACTGTGAATTTTCTAAATATCACTGACTTGTAATTTTAAAATGGTTAATTTTGTGTTATGTGAATTTCATCTATATTGAAAAATAACAAGGAAAACACAAACCGAAATGATACCACGGAGTCGGCAAACTTGACAGCTGGCCTTTTTGGGACTGTGTGTGCTGCCTGCTTTCCACCGCTTCATTCCCAAACCTGCGGGCAGGGGAGTCTACGCTCTATATCACTTCCTCGTGCGCACATCGAACCCAATGTTCCCCCAACGCCCTCTTTCTGCAGTTCCAACGGACCTGCCTCAAGCAGACGGAACTAGCCTCTTACTTCATCTGCTGAGCTTTCCTGACGTCTCCGGGTCACTGGACAACTGA
>NW_022634656.1:0-978 GCF_010015895.1 Lontra canadensis
ACCCTCTGGAATTTCCATGACATACATTTGGAAAGCAACACTGAGTGCTATTTTATATAGCCAGCAAAAAAATATTGAATTACTTATTTCAAGAGATAGTATGACCCAGAATGAAATACGCTTCAGAAATAGTTTAGCTAAATTCATGGATGACAGATTCATAGTGTGTTACTGAGGAAATGGAGGTCAGAGTGCAAGATTCCCATGTGAGGCTCTGGACTAAGGCAGCAAATGCTCCAGCTGGCAGAAGATGTGAATTCCTTCATGAAAAGGAACAGTCTGGATTAAGTAGACACAAACATGCATGGTTTCCAGTCATACCCAAGGAAAGAACGGCTTGATCTTCCTACGCCAAGGAGCCTCTCTCCATTTAATATTAATTACCTTTATGAAATATTTCCTGATTATAAAAAGAACATATGCAGCTCTGCCCACTCCATACAGAATTACAGACCTAGAGACTACATACCATTACCTTTCTAAAGGCTAAATAGAAATAAAAATAAACAAAAATTGACTTCTGTAACAAAATACTCTTATGCATTTTTAAATAAAACATCAATTATATAGCATTTTGGTACAGAAAGGAATTCAGGTAGGTGTTCTGAAAATTAGCGTCTATGGAATGCTACAAATAGCAACACTATTTTTTTTTTTTTGCTATGAATGCCCTTCCGTTCTGAAAATAATTTTCATTTTATAGGTGACTTCTTACTTCATAAATCAATTGCACAAATAATTTCAACTATCCTGTCCAAAGAGACGGAAATGATTACAGGAGCGTGATGTGTAATCTGAAACAACTGAGGACTGACTGGTTATTCTTCTGCACCACTCAGTACGACCTTCCGAGAAACTACCCTTGAGAAACACCGAGACTCCGGCGTCTGTGTACCTAGAGTGACACGGCTCGTTCACCTGCAGGCTTGTCACCAGCCGATTAACAAGGGAACATTCTGACTCACAAAAGGCTCATCA
>NW_022634656.1:988-3318 GCF_010015895.1 Lontra canadensis
TTGGACCCATGACCAAGTAAGCTATTATTTTTGCAAAGGAAGAAAAGAGTAGAAAGAGCTATTTATATTGGGTCTTAAAAGAGAAAGTTTGGAAGGAAAAGGAGAAGTGACTTTCCATGCAGCTAATCTGGCTTGTGTCTTCAAGACATTGCTCATTAACCACCTAGTAACCAGGTGAAATCATTGCTTCCCTTGTCTGTCTTAAGTTCAAGCACTACCAGCCAAGTTGGGGTATGACTACACAGCCCATCAATCCCCAGGGCACAAAAAGTCTCCAGGGAACCTCTGGATACTATATCAAACAAATGAAGATTAAAGTAAGAATCCCATTTTTGACATGCTATATTTACAAAGACTTAAGAGATTAAGAAAACCCAGTATTGCTCATAACATTCCAAAGTTATCACCCTCAAGCACATTGGAGTAAGAATATGAAATGGCACAGGGGCGCCTCGGTGGCTCAGTTGGTTAAGCATCCAACTCTTGATTTCAGCTCAGGTCCTGATCTCTGAGTTGTGAGACGGAGCCACCCATCAGGGTCTGGGCTCAGTGTGAAGCCTACTTAAGATTCTCTTTCTCCCTCTGCCTCTGCCCCTTCCCCCTCCCTCTCTAAAAAAAGGGGGGGGTATAAAATGGCACAACATTTCTGGGAACAACTTGACCATGTATCTCAAATTTTTAAATGGGCATACCCTTTAACCCAGAAATTCTTACCTCCATGAATCTATCCCAAGAAAACTTTCAGGCAGGATGAAATAGTAATTACAAAAGTGAAAACATTGGAAACAACCTAAATCCCCATTAATAAGGGAATCATTTATATTAAGGTACATGCAAATTACAAAACACTATGCAGAACTATAATCATAAATGGAATGTGACAAAAATTTCATAGAAATATGTGTAGACAGATGTCTATAAAATATTGTTTCATGAACAAATTTATCAAACAGCTTTCTTAATAGGTACACACATATATGTACACACATATACGTATTACATACAAGCATATAGGCATAAATATACTTGTGTAATGGCAGTGTGCATTCACACTAAGAAAAAGGATGTAGCATATATCAAAATGCAACAGTGGTTAAAGTGACCTTTGTATACCTCCTTATGCACAGAATATTTGGCTGTGAGCATACTGTAACATTAGTAAAAAGAAAAACAAAACTATTCAAAAGAAACAAAACAAATGAGCCATAGGACCTCATTCCTAGCATTAGTTTCAAACCCATCTCTATTCCCGATTCAATCAGTTCATGTTTCAGTCTATAACTACAAAGCCACATCAATACTAACAGCCTCAACAGAATGAAATAATTCAGCTGAATTAAATAAACTTAATAAGAAAGTAATGGATGTCACCTTGTTTTTTTAATTGGAAACATGTGATATGATTTTTGAACTATTATCTAGAGTTAAGTAAAATTGCTCATGAAAAGAGATTTCAAATTTTCTGACTTTGCCCATTTTAATCACTATCAGTCTCATTTTTAATTTTAGATTTGGTTTTCTACGCTCATATCAAAAAGGCTCCATCATTCTTTCCACTTAGTCTTAAAATAACATGGTGGTGTAGTCACCTAGTTTACATTTCGTTTTGACCACACAGTAAACAGGTAACCTCTCATGCAAGCAAAACCGAAAGTTCACCTCTACATTTATTAACCTTTTCTAAGGAGCTGAACTCAGTCACATTCTGAAGCCCATGAATTAAAGTAAGGAGACAGTAAGAATGGATCAAAATATGAGTTAGAAAGGCACATACCAACTAAGAAAGTAAACTGTATCTTCACCTGACTTTTTATCTTCTTAGCCTCTGTGACAACATGGAACTTTTTGTTTAACTGTATATGAAAGAAAACCTGGAAACTGTTAACATTTCTGATGAGCATTTATCTTCCTAAGAGCTTCATTTTATACACACTGTTCAGTCAGATTTCAGATAGTTTGCCTAGAGCACAAAATCACAAAAACTGACATTCTTGACAAAACATGTAAGTCTTCCTTCCTTAAGATAAAGAAAAATAACGTGCTTTCAGAATCCTCTTGTAACAACCAGCATCTACAAAGTCCTTTCAGACTTTATAATTGAAGCATTTAATTTTTCTCCAATCAGTCAAAGAAGCATTAATACCTTAAATACAAAAATACATGAGGGATTTCATACGCTCTTTTATCTCTGCATTCATTAATTCCCATTGGTCCAGAGTTTCATCAGAATTAGGTCATCTTCACTTTGATATGAATATGTTGAAAATAAGTACTGGAAAAAGCTTGTAATGCCAGTGGTTCTCAAGCTTTTTATTGGGCATGAAATTTGG